>NC_052313.1:50758489-50896063 GCF_016432855.1 Salvelinus namaycush
CTGACCAGGTTTAGACCAGGGGTTTTAATACTTACCATAGACACTTCAATGACCAGGTTAGACCAGGGGCATTAACTACCACTAGACACTTCAATGACCAGGTTAGACCAGGGCATTAACTACCATAGACACTTCAATGACCAGGTTAGACCAGGGTATAACTACCATAGACACTTCAATGACCAGGTTAGACCAGGGGTATTAATAACTACACATAGACACTTCAATGACCAGGTAGACCAGGGGTATTAACTACCATAGACACTTCAATGACCAGGTTAAGCCAGGGGTATTAACTACCATAGACACTTCAATGACCAGTTAGACCAGGGGTATTAATAACTACCATAGACACTTCAATGACCAGGTTAGACCAGGGGTATTAACACTACCATAGACACTTCAATGACCAGGTTAGACTAGGGGTATTAACTACCATAACACTTCAATGACCAGGTTAGACCAGGGTATTAACTACCATAGACACTTCAATGACCAGATTAGACCAGGGGTATTAATAACTACCATAGACCACTTCAATGACCAGTTGACCAGGGTATTACTACCATATACTTCAATGACCAGGTTAGACCAGTGGTATTAATACTACCATAGACACTTCAATGACCAGGTTAGATCCAGGGGTATTAACTACCATAGACACTTCAATGACCAGGTTAGACCAGGGGTATTAATAACTACCATAGACACTCAATGACCAGGCTAGACCAGGGGTATTAACTACCATAGACACTTCAATGACCAGGTTAGACCAGGGGTATTAATAACTACCATAGCACATTCAATGACCAGGTTAGACCAGGGGCATTAACTACCATAGACACTTCAATGACCAGGTTAGACCAGGGGATATAACTACCATAGACACGTCAATGACCAGGTTAGACCAGGGGTATTAACTACCATAGACACTTCAATGACCAGGTTAGACCAGGGGTATTAATAACTACCATAGACACTTCAATGACCAGGTTAGACCAGGGGCATTAACTACCATAGACACTTCAATGACCAGGTTAGACTAGGGGCATTAACTACTGATAGACACTTCAATGACCAGGTTAGCCCAGGGGTAATAACTACCATAGACACTTCAATGACCGGTTAGACCAGGGGTATTAACTACCATAGACACGTCAATGACCAGGTTAGACCAGGGTATTAACTACCATAGACACTTCAATGACCAGGTTAGACCAGGGGTATTATAACTACCATAGACACTTCAATGACCAGGTTAGACCAGGGCATTACTACCATAGACACTTCATGACCAGTTAGACCAGGGGCATTAACTCATAGACACTTCAATGACCAGGTTAGACCAGGGTTTTACTACCATAGACACTCAATGACCAGGTTAGACCAGGGGCATTAACTACCATAGACACTTCAATGACCAGGTTAGACCAGGGGCATTAACTACCATAGACACTTCAATGACCAGGTTTAGACCAGGGGTATAACTACCATAGACACTTCAATGACCAGGTTAGACCAGGGGTATTAACTACCATAACACTCAATGACCAGGTTAGACCAGGGGTATTAATAACTACCATAGACACTTCAATGACCAGGTTAACCAGGGGTATTAACTACCATAGACACTTCAATGACCAGGTTAGACTAGGGGTATTAACTACCATAGACACTTCAATGACCAGGTTAGACCAGGGTATTAACTACCATAGACACTTCAATGACCAGGTTAGACCAGGGGTATTAATAACTACCATAGACACTTCAATGACCAGGTTAGACCAGGGTATTAACTACCATATACACTTCAATGACAGGTTAGACCAGTGTTAATAACTACCATAGACACTCAATGACCGGTTAGATCAGGGGTATTAACTACCATAGACACTTCAATGACCAGGTTAGACCAGGGTATAATACTACATAGACCGTCAATGACCAGGCTAGACCAGGGTATTAACTACATAGACTTCAATGACCAGGTTGACCAGGGTATTATAACTACCATAGACACTTCAATGACCAGGTTAGACCAGGGGCATTAACTACCATAGACACTTCAATGACCAGGTTAGACCAGGGCATTAACTACCATAGACACTTCAATGACCAGGTTAGACCAGGGGTATTAACTACCATAGACACTTCAATGACCAGGTTAGACCAGGGTATTAATAACTACCATAGACACTTCAATGACCAGGTTAGACCAGGGGCATTAACTACCATAGACACTTCAATGACCAGGTTAGACTAGGGGCATTAACTACGATAGACACTTCAATGACCAGGTTAGCCCAGGGTAATAATAACTACCATAGACACTTCAATGACCAGGTTAGACCAGGGTATTAACTACCATAGACACGTCAATGACCAGGTTAGACCAGGGTATTAACTACCATAGACACTTCAATGACCAGGTTAGACAGGGTATTAATAACTACCATAGACACTTCAATGACCGGTTAGACCAGGGCATTAACTACCATACACTTCAATGACCAGGTTAGACCAGGGGCAATTACTACCATAGACACTTCAATGACCAGGTTAGACCAGGGTTTTAACTACCATAGACACTTCAATGACCAGGTTAGACCAGGGGCATTAACTACCATAGACACTTCAATGACCAGGTTAGACCAGGGGTATTAACTACCATAGCACTTCAATCCAGGTTAGACCAGGGGTATTAATAACTACCATAGACACTTCAATGACCAGGTTAGACCAGGGGTATTAACTACCATAGACACTTCAATGACCGTTAGACCAGGGGTATTAACTACCATAGACACTTCAATGACCAGGTTAGACCAGGGGTATTAACTACAATAGACACGTCAATGACCAGGTTAGACCAGGGTATTAACTACCATAGACACTTCAATGACCAGGTTAGACCAGGGGTATTAATAACTACCATAGACACGTCAATGACCAGGTTAGACCAGGGGTATTAACTACCATAGACACTTCAATGACCAGGTTCGACCAGGGGCATTAACTACCATAGACACTTCAATGACCAGGTTAGACCAGGGGCATTAAACTACCATATACACTTCAATGACCAGGTTAGACCAGGGGTATTAACTACTATAGACACTTCAATGACCAGGTTAGACCAGGGTATTAATAACTACCATAGACACTTCAATGACCAGGTTAGACCAGGGTATTAACTACCATAGACACTTCAATGACCAGGTTAGACAGGGGTATTAATAACTACATGACACTTCAATGACCAGGTTAGACCAGGGTATTAACTACCATAGACACTTCAATGACCAGGTTCGACCAGGGCATTAATAACTACCATAGACACTTCAATGGCCAGGTTCGACCAGGGCATTAATAACTACCATAGACACTTCAATGGCCAGGTTCGACCAGGGGTATTAATACCAATAGACACTTCAATGGCCAGGTTCGACCAGGTATTAACTACCATAGACACGTCAATGACCAGGTTAGACCAGGGGTATTCTACATAGACACTACAATGACCAGGTTAGACCAGGGGTATTAACTACCATAGACACTTCAATGACCAGGTTCGACCAGGGTATTAACTACCATAGACACTTCAATGACAGGTTCGACCAGGGCATTAATAACTACCATAGACACTTCAATGGCCAGGTTCGAACAGGGGTATTAACAACTACCATAGACACTTCAATGACCAGGTTAGACCAGGGGTATTAAATACCATAGACACTTCAATGACCAGGTTAGACCAGGGGTATTAACTACCATAGACACTACAATGACCGGTTAGACCAGGGTATTAACTACCTAGACACTTCAATGACCAGGTTAGACCAGGGGTATTAATAACTACCATAGACACGTCAATGACCAGGCTAGACCAGGGGTATTAACTACCATAGACACTTCAATGACCAGGTTAGACCAGGGTATTAATAACTACCATAGACACTTCAATGACCAGGTTAGACCAGGGGCATTAACTACCATAGACCATTCAATGACCAGGTTAGACCAGGGATTAACTACATAGACACTTCAATGACCGGTTAGACCAGGGTATTAACTACCATAGACACTTCAATGACCAGGTTAGACCAGGGGTATTAAACTACCATAGACACTTCAATGACCAGGTTAGACCAGGGCATTAACTACCATAGACACTTCAATGACCAGGTTAGACTAGGGGCATTAACTACGATAGACACTCAATGACCAGGTTAGCCCAGGGGTAATAATAACTACCATAGACACTTCAATGACCAGGTTAGACCAGGGGTATAACTACCATAGACACGTCAATGACCAGGTTAGACCAGGGTATTAACTACATAGACACTTCAATGACCAGGTTAGACCAGGGGATAATAACTACCATAGACACTTCAATGACCAGTTCGACCAGGGGCATTAACTACCATAGACACTTCAATGACCAGGTTAGACCAGGGCATTAACTACCATATACACTTCATGACCAGGTTAGACCAGGGGTATAACTACTATAGACACTTCAATGACCAGGTTAGACCAGGGGTATTAATAACTACCATAGACACTTCAATGACCAGGTTAGACCAGGGGTATTAACTACCATAGACACTTCAATGACCAGGTTAGACCAGGGGTATTAATAACTACCATAGACACTTCAATGACCAGGTTAGACCAGGGGTATTAACTACCATAGACACTTCAATGACCAGGTTCGACCAGGGTATTAACTACCATAGACACTTCAATGACCAGGTTCGACCAGGGGCATTAATAACTACTAGACACTTCAATGGCCAGGTCGACCAGGGGCATTAATAACTACCATAGACACTTCAATGCCAGGTTCGACCAGGGGTATTAAATACCATAGACACTTCAATGGCCAGGTTCGACCAAGGGTATTAACTACCATAGACACGTCAATGACCAGGTTAGACCAGGGGTATTAACTACCATAGACACGTCAATGACCAGGTTAGACCAGGGGTATTAACTACCATAGACACTACAATGACCAGGTTAGACCAGGGGTATTAACTACCATAGACACTTCAATGACCAGGTTCGACCAGGGGTATTAACTACCATAGACACTTCAATGACCAGGTTAGACCAGGGGTATTAACTACCATAGACACTTCAATGACCAGGTTAGACCAGGGGTATTAACTACAATAGACACGTCAATGACCAGGTTAGACCAGGGTATTAACTACCATAGACACTTCAATGACCAGGTTAGACCAGGGGTATTAATAACTACCATAGACACGTCAATGACCAGGTTAGACCGGGTATTAACTACCATAGACACTTCAATGACCAGTTCGACCAGGGCATTAATAACTACCATAGACACTTCAATGACCAGGTTTGACCAGGGGTATTAACTACCATAGACACTTCAATGACCAGGTTCGACCAGGGTATTAACTACCATAGCACTTCAATGACCAGGTTCGACCAGGGGCATTAACTACCAGACACTTCAATGACCAGGTTAGACCAGGGGTATTAACTACCATAGACACTTCAATGACCAGGTAGACCAGGGGTATTAATAACTACCATAGACACTTCAATGACCAGGTTAGACCAGGGCATTAACTACCATAGACACTTCAATGACCAGGTTAGACTAGGGGCATTAACTACGATAGACACTTCAATGACCAGTTAGCCCAGGGTAATAATAACTACCATAGACACTTCAATGACCAGGTTAGACCAGGGTATTAACTACCATAGACACGTCAATGACCAGGTTAGACCAGGGTATTAACTACCATAGACACTTCAATGACCGGTTAGACCAGGGTATTAATAACTACCATAGACACTTCAATGACCAGTTAGACCAGGGGCATTAAACTACCATAGACACTTCAATGACCAGTTAGACCAGGGGCATTAACTACCATAGACACTTCAATGACCAGGTTAGACCAGGGGCTTAACTACCATAGACACTTCAATGACCAGTTAGACCAGGGGTTTTAACTACCATAGACACTTCAATGACCAGGTTAGACCAGGGTTTTAACTACCATAGACACTTCAATGACCAGGTTAGACCAGGGGCATTAACTACCATAGACACTTCAATGACCAGGTTAGACCAGGGGTATTAACTACCATAGACACTTCAATGACCAGGTTAGACCAGGGTATTAATAACTACCATAGACACTTCAATGACCAGGTTAGACCAGGGGTATTAACTACCATAGACACTTCAATGACCAGGTTAGACCAGGGGTATTAACTACCATGACACTTCAATGACCAGGTTAGACCAGGGTATTACTACATAGACACGTCAATGACCAGGTTAGACCAGGGTATTAACTACCATAGACACTTCAATGACCAGGTTAGACCAGGGTATTAATAACTACCATAGACACGTCAATGACCAGGTTAGACCAGGGGTATTAACTACCATAGACACTTCAATGACCAGTTCGACCAGGGGCATTAACTACCATAGACACTTCAATGACCAGGTTAGACCAGGGGCATTAACTACCATATACACTTCAATGACCAGGTTAGACCAGGGGTATTAACTACTATAGACACTTCAATACCAGGTTAGACCAGGGTATTAATAACTACCATAGACACTTCAATGACCAGGTTAGACCAGGGGTATTAACTACCATAGACACTTCAATGACCAGGTTAGACCAGGGGTATTAATAACTACCATGAGACACTTCAATGACCAGGTTAGACCAGGGGTATTAACTACCATAGACACTTCAATGACCAGGTTAGACCAGGGTATTAACTACATAGACACTTCAATGACCAGGTTCGACCAGGGTATTACTACCATAGACACTTCAATGACCAGGTTCGACCAGGGGCATTAATAACTACCATAGACACTTCAATGGCCAGGTTCGACCAGGGGCATTAATAAACTACCATAGACACTTCAATGGCCAGGTTCGACCAGGGGTTATAATACCATAGACACTTCAATGGCCAGGTTCGACCAAGGGTATTAACTACCATAGACACGTCAATGACCAGGTTGACCAGGGGTATTAACTACCATAGACACTACAATGACCAGGTTAGACAGGGGTATTAATACCATAGACACTTCAATGACCAGGTTCGACCAGGGGTATTAACTACCATAGACACTTCAATGACAGGTTCGACCAGGGGCATTAATAACTACCATAGACACTTCAATGGCCAGGTTCGACCAGGGTATTAACAACTACCATGACACTTCAATGACCAGTTAGACCAGGGGTATTAAATACCATAGACATTCAATGACCAGGTTAGACCAGGGTATTAACTACCATAGACACTACAATGACCAGGTTAGACCAGGGGTATTAACTACCATAGACACTTCAATGACCAGGTTAGACCAGGGGTATTAATAACTACCTAGACACGTCAATGACCAGGCTAGACCAGGGGTATTAACTACCATAGACACTTCAATGACCAGGTTAGACCAGGGGTATTAATAACTACCATAGACACTTCAATGACCAGGTTAGACCAGGGCATTAACTACCATAGACACTTCAATGACCAGGTTAGACCAGGGCATTAACTACCATAGACACTTCAATGACCAGGTTAGACCAGGGGTATTAACTACCATAGACACTTCAATGACCAGGTTAGACCAGGGGTATTAATAACTACCATAGACACTTCAATGACCAGGTTAGACCAGGGGCATTAACTACCATAGACACTTCAATGACCAGGTTAGACAGGGGCATTAACTACGATAGACACTTCAATGACCAGGTTAGCCCAGGGGTAATAAAACTACCATAGACACTTCAATGACCAGGTTAGACCAGGGGTATTAACTACCATAGACACGTCAATGACCAGGTTAGACCAGGGTATTAACTACCATAGACACTTCAATGACCAGGTTAGACCAGGGGTATTATAACTACCATAGACACTTCAATGACCAGGTTAGACCAGGGGCATTAACTACCATAGACACTTCAATGACCAGGTTAGACCAGGGGCATTAACTACCATAGACACTTCAATGACCAGGTTAGACCAGGGGTTTTAACTACCATAGACACTTCAATGACCAGGTTAGACCAGGGGCATTAACTACCATAGACACTTCAATGACCAGGTTAGACCAGGGGTATTACTACCATAGACACTTCAATGACCAGTTAGACCAGGGGTTAATAACTACCATAGACACTTCAATGACCAGGTTAGACCAGGGGTATTAACTACCATAGACACTTCAATGACCAGGTTAGACCAGGGGTATTAACTACCATAGACACTTCAATGACCAGGTTAGACCAGGGGTATTAACTACAATAGACACGTCAATGACCAGGTTAGACCAGGGTATTAACTACCATAGACACTTCAATGACCAGGTAGACCAGGGGTATTAATAACTACCATAGACACGTCAATGACCAGGTTAGACCAGGGGTATTAACTACCATAGACACTTCAATGACCAGGTTCGACCAGGGGCATTAATAACTACCATAGACACTTCAATGGCCAGGTTTGACCAGGGGTATTAACTACCATAGACACTTCAATGACCAGGTTCGACCAGGGGTATTAACTACCATAGACACTTCAATGACCAGGTTCGACCAGGGGTATTAAATACCATAGACACTTCAATGGCCAGGTTCGACCAAGGGTATTAACTACCATAGACACGTCAATGACCAGGTTAGACCAGGGGTATTAACTACCATAGACACTACAATGACCAGGTTAGACCAGGGGTATTAACTACCATAGACACTTCAATGACCAGGTTCGACCAGGGGTATTAACTACCATAGACACTTCAATGGCCAGGTTCGACCAGGGGTATTAACAACTACCATAGACACTTCAATGACCAGGTTAGACCAGGGGTATTAAATACCATAGACACTTCAATGACCAGGTTAGACCAGGGGTATTAACTACCATAGACACTACAATGACCAGGTTAGACCAGGGGTATTAACTACCATAGACACTTCAATGACCAGGTTCGACCAGGGGTATTAACTACCATAGACACTTCAATGACCAGGTTCGACCAGGGGCATTAATAACTACCATAGACACTTCAATGGCCAGGTTCGACCAGGGGTATTAAATACCATAGACACTTCAATGACCAGGTTAGACCAGGGGTATTAACTACCATAGACACTTCAATGACCAGGTTCGACCAGGGGTATTAACTACCATAGACACTTCAATGACCAGGTTAGTGAGTGTTAGTGAGTGTTTCCTATAGCTGTCTGTCTGTCAGGGATTTACTGCCAGAGGAAACGCTTGAACAAGGGGGTGTATTGAGGAGGTTGATTGGCCCATAGAGGATGCAGTGGGGTATTGGTTAGCTTACTTGACAAATAGTCATGATAGCACTTAAATGTAATGTGTTATTATTACATAGCTCTAATAGATATGATGGATATATGGAGATATACTGTTACGGATATAACATTTGTTGGTCACATCCCCTTTTGAGAGCTGAGAGGTGGCTTGAATAGGATCAAAATACATGTGCTGTAACGGCGATCCTCCTCCTCTTCATCTTCGGAAGAGGAGGAGTATTGAGGGAACCAAGGCGCAGCGAAGTTTGAACACATATTTATTTAACAAAGACACGAGCTTGTATAAACTAACAAAACAAAACGGTGTAGACAGACCTATACGACGAACTCACATAAAACAAGAAGAACGCACGAATAGGACAATTAGACTACACAAACCGAACAAACCGTAACAGTCCCGTATGGTGCAAACAATTACACAGACACGGAAGACAATCACCCACAACGAACACTGTGACAACGCCTACCTAAATATGACTCTTAGAGGAACGCCAAACACCTGCCTCTAATTAAGAGCCATACCAGGCAACCAAACCAACCGAACACAACCAACACAGAAACAGAAAACATAGAATGCCCACCCAACCTCACGTCCTGACCAACTAACACACATAACATAAATAGGTCAGGAACGTGACATAACCCCCCCCATAAGGTGCGAACTCTGGGCGCACCAGCACAAAATCTAGGGGAGGGTCTGGGTGGGCATCTAACCACGGTGGTGGCTCAGGCTCCGGGCGAGGTCCCCACCCCACCATAGTCAATCCCAACCTCCATCTACCCCTAAAAATGTCCACCCATATCCCACAAAATCCTCTTTGTAACATCCATGACAGGGACAGCACCGGGACAGAGGAATAAATCAAGACAGAGGGATAGATAAGAATAAAGAGGTAGATCAAGATAGAGAGGGAGATCATAATAGAGGGGCAACTCCGGACTGAAAGGCAGCTCTGGACTGAGGGGCAGTTCTGGGTATATAGCCATTTCTGGCTGAAGGGCAGCTCCTGGCTGACTGACGAATCTGGACGCTCATGGCAGGCTGACGGCTCTCGACGCTCATGGCTGGCTGACGGCTCTCGACGCTCATGGCAGGCTGACGGCTCTCGACGCTCATGGCAGGCTGACGGCTCTCGACGCTCATGGCAGGCTGACGGCTCTCGACGCTCATGGCAGGCTGACGGCTCTCGACGCTCATGGCAGGCTGACGGCTCTCGACGCTCATGGCAGGCTGACGGCTCTCGACGCTCATGGCAGGCTGACGGCTCTCGACGCTCATGGCAGGCTGACGGCTCTCGACGCTCATGGCAGGCTGACGGCTCTCGACGCTCATGGCAGGCTGACGGCTCTCGACGCTCATGGCAGGCTGACGGCTCTCGACGCTCATGGCAGGCTGACGGCTCTGGCAGATCCTGTCTGGTTGGCGGCTCTGGCAGATCCTGTCTGGTTGGCGGCTCTGGCAGATCCTGTCTGGTTGGCGGCTCTAGCGGCTCCTGTCTGGCGGACGGCTCTGCAGGCTCATGGCAGACGGGCGGCTTTGCAGGCTCATGGCAGACGGGCGGCTTTGCAGGCTCATGGCAGACGGATGGCTCAGACGGCGCTGGGGAGACGGATGGCTCAGATGGCGCTGGGGAGACGGATGGCGCTGGTGAGACGGATGGCTCTGGCCGGATAAGGCGCACTGTAGACCTGGTGCGTGGTGCCGGAACTGGAGGCACCGGGCTAAGGACACGCACCTTCATACTAGTGCGGGGAGCAGGGACAGGGCACACTGTACTCTCAAAGCCCACTCTATACCTGGTGCGTGGTACCGGCACTGGTGACACCGGGCTGAGGACAAGCACATCAGGATTAGTAGGGGGAGAAGATACAGTGTGTACAGGGCTCTGGAGACGCACAGGAGGCTTAGTGCGTGGTGCCGGAACTGGAGGCACCGGGCTAGATACACGCACTACAGGGAGAGTGCGTGGAGGAGGAACAGGGCTCAGGAGACGCACTGGTAGCCTAGTGCGTAGTGTAGACACTGTAGGTACTAGGCTGGGGCGGGGAGGTGGCGCCGGAAATACCGGACCGTGGAGGCGTACTGGCACTCTTGAGCATTGAGCCTGCCCAACCTTACCTGGTTGAATGCTCCCGGTCGCCCGACCAGTGCGAGGAGGTGGAATAACCCGCACCGGCCTATGTAGGCGAACCGGGGAAACCATGCGTAAGGCAGGTGCCATGTATGCCGGCCCGAGGAGACGCACTGGAGACCAGACGCGTTGAGCCGGCCTCATGACACCTGGCTCAATACCCAATCTAGCCCTGCCAGTGCGGGGAGGTGGAATAACCCGCACTGGGCTATGCACTCGTACAGGAGACACCGTGCGCTCTACTGCGTAACACGGCGCCTGCCCGTACTCCCGCTCTCCACGGTAAGCCTGGGAAGTGGGCGCAGGTCTCCTACCTGCCCTTGGCCCACTACCTCTTAGCCCCCCCCCCAAGAAATTTTTGGGTGTTACTCACGGGCTTTTTGGGCTTCCGTGCCAGACGCGTTCCCTCATAATCTCCGGTAGCCTCTGCTCTCCTCAGTGCCTCCAGCTGTTCCCATGGGAGGCGATCCCTACCAGCCAGGATCTCCTCCCATGTGTAGCAACCCTTTCCGTCCAATATATCGTCCCATGTCCATTGCTCCTTCTTTTCCTGTCCCTTACTCCGTTGAGTTTTCCCTTGCCGCTTGGTCCTAGCGTGGTGGGTGATTCTGTAAGGGCTGTCGTTCTCCTCATCCTCGGACGAGGAGAGGAGAGAAGGATCAGTGGACCAATACGCAGCATTAGGGAAATAAGCCATCTCTTTATTTGAAACGATGGCAACACGAAAACAAACACTTACAAAATTACAAAACAAGAAAACGACGTAGACGAAACCTGAACATGAATTAAACTAACTAAACGTAGAACTCACGGACAGGAACAGACTACATCAAAACGAACGAACAGCCAAACAGTCCCGTATGGTACATACATCGACGACACAGGAGACAATCACCACCACAAACAAACAGTGAGAACACCCTACCTAAATATGACTCTTAATTAGAGGAAAACGCAAAACACCTGCCTCTAATTAAGAGCCATACCAGGCAACCCAAAACCAACACAGAAACAGAAAACATAGAATGCCCACCCAACCTCACGTCCTGACCAACTAACACACATAACATAAATAGGTCAGGAACGTGACATGTGCAAATGCTGGCAATGTGTCTGATTGTCTGAAGAAATTATGAAATGTGTTCATTATGTTGCTACAAAAGCAATATTTCATTTCCTCATTTGTCCAGACATATTCTCTCATTGCCTCATGTATGGAGCTCTTCTCTCAAAGCCAGGCATGGTCAGTGTTGTGTTTCTACCAGTGCTGAAAGCTATTAAGCTTTCCCAAATCAACTCCCTCCGTCTATTTCTTTATGGGCCGTTACAGTGTTCAAACATATAAAACCAACTGTTTAAAGATGTTTACAGACCTTACAGACAATATCAGTAGAACAAAAAGACAGGAAAAGTCCATGGTTTTAGATTGTAAAAACACTATATTTAACAAATATAAGTAGAGGATATTTACATGTTTTATGTAATGGTTTGGTCACACACAGTGCAGTTGATTAGTGGTTCGCTGACAGACACACATTTCAACAGCCAAGTATAGAACCTCTAATTGCTTAACACTTTCTATAAAGGAAGGGAAATAGACACAAAATGCACAATAAATATGGGAAAAATACATTGTGGTCAGTTCATTCACTCACAGCTAATCTTATTTGCTATACTCTGGATCCAAAAGTTCCACTAAATCAAAAATCCAAGTTCCAGGAAGGAATTTCCAGAGGAGGCAGTTTGGTTTCTGGACCAACTACTAAATAGAAACATCAGCTCCCCTGGCTTGTTGGCCCTTGGTGGTCTCAGCATCAGAGTCCAGTCACAGCTCTCTGCAGTGTGCAGCCCAGGACTGGCAGACCCTCATACAACATGCCTCTAGAGGACAGTTCAGATCAGATCAGACCAGTTCCATCCACCCAGTCCTGTTGGTAGTTAAACTACAAGAATACAGGCAAACAGACTTTAATGTGGAGTGAAGGGTGGAGACCAGAATGTGGCTTGTTTGAAGTGACTCATATTTCTTTTTCCATGGACAACACATGTACATGCCCTTACTAAAGCCATATTGTGTTTAGTTACTTCAGATATCACATTTGTCAGAATACAGCTAGTGTGTGTGGCTTCCAGGTAAACAATGACGTTTTCCATAATACAATAAGGAGATCAAGCTATCAACCATCTCATCTCAGATCATGTTGTAAACAGCAATTCGCTTACAACATCAAGCCTCTGAGTTCATGTCACTGTGTTTTTCAATTAGCAAGACAGAGAGTAAGTAGAGGAAACCCTGGTCTGTGCTTACAATATCTCTTAACAGCAAGACACAAAGTAGAGGAAGGGAGAGTAAGGAGAGGAAGGAGAGGAAGGAAAGGAAGGGAGTGGAAGGGAGAGGAAGGGAGAGGAAGGAGAGGAAGGAAGAGGAAACGAGAGGAAGGAAAGGAAGGGAGAGGAAGGAGAGGAAGGAGAGGAAGGGAGTGGAAGGGAGAGGAAGGGAGAGGAAGGAGAGGAAGGAAGAGGAAATGAGAGGAAGGAAAGGAAGGGAGAGGAAGGAGAGGAAGGGAGAGGAATGAGAGGAAGTGAGAGGAAGGGAGATGAAATGAGAGGAAAGGAGAGGAAGGGAGAGGAATGAGAGGAAGTGAGAGGAAGGGAGAGGAAAGGAAAGGAAGGGAGAGGAAGGAGAGGAAGGGAGAGGAAGGGAGAGGAAGGGAGAGGAAGAAAGAGGAAGGGAGAGGAAGGAGAGGAAGGGAGAGGAAGGAGAGGAAGGGAGAGGAAGGAGAGGAAGGGAGACGAAGGGAGAGGAAGGAGAGGAAGGGAGACGAAGGGAGAGGACCTTCACACAGTCATCCTTCTGTGTTTGATCTCCTTAATGAAGCCACTGGAACCCTATTGTCACACAGAGGCTAAAATCAACCCAAACATAAACCCACCACAGTCAATCAGTGTTGTAAAAATAAATGGTCTTCCTTTCAATCACATTTGGAGCCAGAGAGGACAGGTTGGGGCAGTGCTTCGCTGGTTCTGACACATTTCACAGACATTTCCTAGAACTTAAAATAAGATACGTAACAATATTGGGGAACACTTATTAAACATGCCACACACCTTGTGCTGTAAACAAAAACAAGCCTGGAATAAAATAAGATACACAACCATTTTGGGAAAGGCTTAAACATGCCACACAAACAAGCCAATCTTTCATGTGTTATCAACTCAAGAAGCATTTTCTTTCTCTTCATCCAGAATCATTTTTTTCTTCTTCTAATTACTCTGCTTTTTGACCCTGCGGTGACCCGTAGAAGCTGCAAAACGTTCCAATTAAGGGAATTCCTATGATGGATTCATCAAAGATTTACTAGGATTTACTTCAGAAAGTAAGACGGCTTAAACCCCTGACAATTAGCACTGAACTCTTTTGGCTCATTACCAGTCAGCTTCTGATAAGTGGGTCAAGTGTGTTCTGATATTCACCTGCAGACAAGGGAAAAGAAAATCACATCAGATCAACTTTCAGACAGGTAAAAAGAGAAAACAATTCACTCTTTGTGTCCCTGAATATGTTCTTCTGACCAGCATTGTGACTGATTCACAAAAGAACAATGAAGCATTGCAGTAAGAAAACAATGATTCATTAAGCATACTCTGAATGCCTTAGGTTTTAGCAAGCATCCAAAATACCAACAGAAGTAAGTGACAAAGGAGAGGTTAAGGAAACATGAAGATGATGAGAGAGAAAGAGAGCGAGAGAGAGAGAGAGAAAGAGAGAGAGACAAAGAGAGAGAGAAAGAGAGAGAGAAAAAGAGAGAGAGAAAGAGAGAGAGAGAGAAAGAGAGAGAGAAAGAGCGAGGAGAGAGAGAGAGAAAGAGCGAGAGAGAGAGAGGAAGGGCGCAGACGTCTAGTCTCCGTCTTTGATCTCCACAAATGAACTACAGAGAGACGGAGATACGTTTTAGAAATGAAAAGAAGATACTTAGGCTAATATATTTCACTACCAGTATGAGGTCACCCTTGGCAACAACAAGGCATCGATCCAAAACAATAAGCCAGAATGCCACTGTCTCCCTACTGGAGGCTAGAGGACAGAAATAACATAGTCAAATATATCAAATAAATATAGCCTACTAACTTCAGCTAAAGTGGAGAAATAACTAATAACAAAAAATTATCTAAATATGAGGTTCCTGTTTTGACCATAGACCGTGTAATATGTATCCTGTGTTTTGACCTGAGTTTCAACACATTGGCCATGCTCCAGATTCTATCAGAGAACTGCTGTGGTCTCAGTGTATATTTCTGATCTGATCAGGGAGAGATGTGACAGGAGTAAGCAGCATGGAGGTTATACACTAGCATTCAGGCAGGGTCATTTCACGGCTTTTCAACATATATCAAATCCTACAGCTGTCCCTCTGAGGGAGATTCGCTAATGCCTTTTAGAAAGTTCATGGGAAAATATGGTTAGGTCAGTTGGAGAGACACTGGCCCATTTTAGCTTATCCAAACACACAGATAATCTTACTAAATTAGGTTTTGTCTATATGTTTAGAACATGTAAATTAACATTAATTTGGTTAAATAAAAAACATACAATATATAAATAACCAGAAGGAACTATTTTGCTCTCGGGTTGAAATTCCTCTCCCCAAATGTTGCCAGTAAGAGACACTTTTAGATTACATCAACATCCGTTCAAACGTTGTAAAATACTACGTTGTACCAATCCATCATTATAAATCTCTGAGAAGAGTTTCAACTGAAGACATTTTTACTCCGTAAACCCAAACACTGTGGCCACCAAAATAAATAATGTGACTTCCTCAATGGTCAGCAACCAGATTTTCTGTCAGCCAGCCACTCAGTCAGTCAGTCATCCAGTCAGTCAATGCTGATCTTCTTTGCTCTGTGTACTATCTGCTTAAGTATATTACCCAAAACCCACCCGTCTTTCACCATCACCGCTGAGAAAAGAGAGGAGCCCCATGAGAACAAGCAACATGGCGGACATACGCAAATATCCCTTTGATTTACCAGTTCAACATGTTTGAGCATTAATTCCATTAGTCAAGGATACAGCATGATTGTCTAATCTCTTGTGTGCCCAGCGGTGGATCTTGTGTGACTCTGCCTGATGGATGTTAAGGCACAAAATAATTTATAGTCAAACTGCCTCCACACATCATGTTCTGTGTGACTCGGACGGTTTCTTTACCTATTTTCCAAAACATGTAATATGGAAAATCTTCAACAATACAATAGTCTTCTGTTTTTAAAGGTTGGAGAGGAAAATCCTGCAGTTTCTTTTCAGATGGTGTTTTGTTCTCAAGGCCCCAGGCTGCCTATAGGAGGAGATCCCACAAGCTGAACTGATCTTTTAAAAAAAAAGAGGCCCTCTGACTTAAAATACTTTAAGCTATTCCATAGAGCTGTCTGAGGTATACAGACTCAAACAGAGACAGCAGTTTAGGGCCAGGCGACACAGCAGTATGTGAGAGGAGGAAGTACCAGTGAGCACTATCTTTTAAGCCAAACATCCTTTCATCTCTAAATGGATCAAAGCTGTTTCTGGAGTGCGATGGACATGCCATTATGGTCTATATATATTTGTCTGTAAATCAAAATGAAAAGAAGGGGGAAAGAGGACAGGCATGGGGATGAATGATGCTGTAAACTTACACACAATAAATTAACACAATACAAATCTCAGTTTCTGGCAAAACCATGGTTGAGTCCTCAGTCAAAGTTGAGAGATCTGGGCTGGCATCACTCTGGCGCCAGGGAGGCCCCTGGATGGAAACTCCATTCCCGGAGAATGAGGGCACGCCAGTGGCTCCAGGCGGGCACAGTGTGGGCCAGGGCCTCACAAGCAGGGGTGAGGGCTCACACGCTGGGGCTGGCACAGTAAACAATGCCACTACTAGGCTACCACATTCTCACGCCTTCCGCCCAGCCAGGCAGGCAGGCAGGCAGAGTAGGGGCATGGGAATAATAACTGGACTGGGCAACCTGGACTCAGGGGTAGACATATCATAGTAAATGTAAATCCAGGACACTCCATTTATTTGTGACTGTCCATCATCCATTTTGTATGATCTGCTACTTTTACAATTCATATGATATGTTGCGAATTTTCAAAAACTATGATATGTTATGAATTCCAATGTGTTGTGGCTAACATTAATTAGGTCTCATGGTTCGACCTGTCACCAGGGGGCGGCAGAGACCGTCCTAGAGACATTAACGCCACTCAGGTGTGTCCAATTTACTCATTATGAATTCCCTGTGTTTTCTGTTGTCCTTTGCAGAAGCTTGAATTGTTTACCGTCCGCGGTCGTTTACTGAGTGAGTTTTCGAGACTTAGTGTTTGCTCTTTTTCCCTTTCAAGTGTACTGTGAAATATTATGTTTATCCTTAAACACTGATTACTCATCTGGACTCTTTGCACCTGGGTCCAACCTCACCACGTCACATTAGAAGGCTAGGTGGCTAACATTAGCTAGGCTAGCAGTTATGGTTAGGGGTTAAGGTTAGGGTTAGGAGTTAGGTTAAGGGTTAAGGTTAGGGTTAGGGGAAGGGTTAGCTAACATGCTAAGTAGTTTCGAAGTAGCTAAAAAGTAGTAAGTTGTTGCAAAGTTGCTAATTAGCTAATCTCAACCGAGATGAGATTTGAACACGCAACCTCTTAGATGTTCGCGTAATATGCCTACCTATTCACCCTGACCAACCACCCTACTTTTGTTTTAGCCTTTAGCCTTCTTAAGTAACCTTCTGTCTTATGTAACCATATCAAACGTAACATATCATACAATTTTGAGTGTTTACTATGTTACGTCTAGTTTATGAGACCAGGCTGGACTGGGAGTACTCCTTCATGTTCAGTATTTTTTAGAGCCAACCTCAATACTCTAGAAGTGTTTAACCTGGAAACAAACCACCACTGGGTAAAAAAAACTGTTTATATTGACAGCTAGTCTAGTAAATAAAGGATGTTGCTCAAAAGGTTAGATAGGGGCTCCCTCAAAGACCTTGGAGGGTTGTGAACTTGTGACCTAACATTGTGTCATGAGCGTTACGTAATGCCCAAAGGACATTTTCAAGCAGACAGAACTGAAAGTCATCTTCAATAGTCCAGAAGCTTTTCATGATTCAAGTGTGAGCCCTGCAAACATGAAACTCATCAGGATTGTGGGACGAGAACCACTGTATTCCTCCCGAAGGGATTACTGAGCCATGAAGGTTGGTAGAGAGATCACTACTAATTGGAACCTCCTTTACCCCTGTTGGGTTGGGAGTCAACTATTTGTCTTTTAACTGTCTGATGAATATACACATTTATTTGGGAGATTCTGATTCAACTGACTTTCAGCCGCCTGAAATGGGAGCTGTAGTGTAATATTCCATGAAAACAAACCCTTCTGTTTGAAGACATCTGAAAGAGGAACTGCTGTGACAAGATTCTACAGTATGTTGTGTCTTCTCTGGGAAATAAAACAACCGTTTGTCAAGAAGTAACGGGACAACAAATAACATTCTGTTGCTACGTCTGTTGGGTATCAAGATAGCATCTAAAAATTATTTTTAAATGATCTTCATAATGACGTAACATTTTAGTACTGCCAAATACACCCTCCATCCACCCTCCATCATGAATGTCATACCAATTTGATAAATGAACAACACAGCCATGTTAAAATAACATAACATGTACATTGTCCAAAGGCAAGAGAGAAAGGTCAGGCTAGAGAAGGAAGCTGACCTTTAGCCTGACTGGTGTGAGAACAGAGAGATAAGACTTTAGCCCTCTTCTCTCCATGGCCATGGTCTGTGGGAATGCATGGCCATGGTCTGTGGGAATGCATGGCCATGGTCTGTGGGAATGCATGGCCATGGTCTGTGGGAATGCATGGCCATGGTCTGTGGGAATCCATGGCCATGGTCTGTGGGAATGCATGGCCATGGTCTGTGGGAATGCATGGCCATGGTCTGTGGGAATGCATGGCCATGGTCTGTGGGAATGCATGGCCATGGTCTGTGGGAATGCATGGCCATGGTCTGTGGGAATGCATGGCCATGGTCTGTGGGAATCCATGGCCATGGTCTGTGGGAATGCATGGCCATGGTCTGTGGGAATGCATGGCCATGGTCTGTGGGAATGCATGGCCATGGTCTGTGGGAATGCATGGCCATGGTCTGTGGGAATCCATGGCCATGGTCTGTGGGAATGCATGGCCATGGTCTGTGGGAATGCATGGCCATGGTCTGTGGGAATGCATGGCCATGGTCTGTGGGAATGCATGGCCATGGTCTGTGGGAATGCATGGCCATGGTCTGTGGGAATGCATGGCCATGGCCTGTGGGAATGCATGGCCATGGTCTGTGGGAATGGCCACAGTAAGATCACATCCCTGCATTGTCCTCTACCACGCAACACACACACACACACGCACACGCACACGCACACGCACACAAACACACACACAAACACACACACACACACGCCAGGTCGCAGTTGTAAATGAGAACTAGCTGGTTAAATAAAGGTGAAATAAATCAAAATAAAACACACAGTTGGTAGAAGGAGTTTGGTGAAAGGGCAGTCTACTGTCAGGGCCGTATACACAAAGTGTCTCAGGGTAGGAGTGGGGATCTAGGATCTGTCCATATAATATTATTAATTATGATCTAAAAGACAAAACTGATCCTAGATCAGCACTCTGAGACGCTTTGTGGATACGGGCCCAGGTTTCCACGTTTCAATCACTTCTATTTCTCTTGATGAGGGGCAACGTTGATGTTCTCCTCTTCTCTCTCCCTATACCCCATTATAAAACCAAAATGGAAACATTCTGACATGTATATTAATTGACCGTGGGAAAACAACTGAGAACAGAGCTGAACAGAACAAAACAGGGTAGGACCCTCAAAATGGCACAATGTCTCAAAGTGGACCTTGATTTCCAGGGAATTAAACACAGTCTCAGAGACAGAAATGGTGTTTATACAAGATGGCGGGCTAAGGCTGACCTTTCCTGCTGCCTAGTTCCTGCTCCTGCCCATATTGGCAGTCCTGTGCCTGGGCTGTGGCCTAGGATCTTAATTTGATCCAGTTTGCTACAGCAGGAAAATAATCTTGCCTCAACAGGAAATGTGAATTAATATGTGAATTACCATTAATGGACATTCTTTGTAGGGGCTCATACATTTTTCATTATGGGCGATTCAAGTCTGACATTTTAAAGTGGAAATCACAAACTTTAGAAGCTTTTTCAAACCTCAAAATACACTATAGGTTTGCATTTCCTGCTGTACAGGAAAATTCTCAAAACAAAAGTGTGATCAAATTAAGATCCTCCGCCAGTAGGTCCTAGGTCTCCTTCAGCCACTTATCCTCCCCACGTCAGTCCCCATCATTGTGTTTCCATACACAACAGCACAATGGATCATTCTTTTTGGCAGGGCTCTGACACGGCGATGGGACAGCTGATATGTATCTGAGTGGCACCACAGAGGAAACATACATTTGATTGTTTATCTTTGATTGTCACAAGAACACAAACATTCTCTCAGCTTACTCAGTCTCATTGGATATGTTATTGTGCCATAGGGGGGAAACAAATTCATTTAGTTTCCAAACAACTGACATTTAAGGGTGTGTCTGTGTGGAAAAAAGTTGTCAGTCTTTCTCAAACCCACTCGCGCATCATGCCAGAAGATGTGTTAGGCGGTCAATGATACAACTTGTCTCATCAGATAAATGGTAAGGTTCGCCATCTAGTGGTTCGTTTCATGACTGACTATTTACCTTGGTAACCCGGCACACACTGATGATGTCATAGAAGAGTTGACACAATGTTTTTAGCAATGTGTACATAAGTCTCTCATGACACACTGTTAACGCAACTGTCAACTAATCGAGTAGTTGGCCACCGCATTCAACAGTTGGTCCTGGGTTCCGAGATAAAAACATCTAATTCAGTGATAAAGTGATCAACAAGAAACAGAAAATCAATAAACACAAACAACAACAACATGCATATTACATAACCACATTCTCGGTCTAGCCTGGAGTTTGCTCTGTTTCATGCATATACGTTTGGATTCCAGACTAGGGTTTTATTATTAGTGCTAGTCAGTGGAGGCTGGTGGGAGGAGCTATAGGAGGACGGACTCATTGTATTGGCTGGAATGGAATCAATGGAATGGATTCAAACATGTGCTTTCCATACTTTTGATGTGTTTGATACTGTTCCATGTATTTCATTCCAGCCATTACAATGAGCCCGCCCTCCCGTAGCTCCTCCCTCCATCATTCACTGGTGCCAGTGACCTTGGCCTGGGATGAGCCTGCTGACATTTTGAGGAGTGTGACCCTTCACCCCGCCACTGGTCTCCTGGAACCACACATGTATATCTCTCTCTGAAGTGCACTGTCTACCCTGTCCACTCCCTTCCACCTGTCCCACAGCACCACCCACTGCAGGACCAGGCAGCACATGACTCTGTCTCTCAACATTACTGGAAGGACTGGGACAGGCAGGTTCAGAGAAGTCTTGCATCACCACTACCTCATGCGTTTGTTGTGGTACTCTAGGGATGCTGGAGAGGTCAGTTACATGGCTGTTGATATATTCAAACTGTGAATGTATATTTTCTGAGTGTTTTCTGGGCTGAACAGATGAAAGGATGGATGTTCTATTCATGATTCAAAATCAAATGTTGTGTACTAGAAAGCACCATTCAGTGATGATATCATTACACACAAGATAATAATGAAGATGTGATAACCGACACAGCATCCACAGGTGAGCTATCTGGGCTACAGGTGAACTAAACTACAGTACCTGTGAACCAGTGCAGGTGGAGATGACAGTCAGTATACTGTGTCTGTCCTAAACTACAGTACCTGTGAACCAGTGCAGGTGGAGATGACAGTCAGTATACTGTGTGACTGTCCTAAACTACAGTACCTGTGAACCAGTGCAGGTGGAGATGACAGTCAGTATACTGTGTCACTGTCCTAAACTACAGTACCTGTGAACCAGTGCAGGTAGAGATGACAGTCAGTATACTGTGTGTCTGTCCTAAACTACAGTACCTGTGAACCAGTGCAGGTAGAGATGACAGTCAGTATACTGTGTGTCTGTCCTAAACTACAGTACCTGTGAACCAGTGCAGGTGGAGATGACAGTCAGTATACTGTGTCTGTCCTAAACTACAGTACCTGTGAACCAGTGCAGGTAGAGATAACAGTCAGTATACTCTGTGTCTGTCCTAAACTACAGTACCTGTGAACCAGTGCAGGTAGAGATGACAGTCAGTATACTGTGTGTCTGTCCTAAACTACAGTACCTGTGAACCAGTGCAGGTAGAGATGACAGTCAGTATACTGTGTGTCTGTCCTAAACTACAGTACCTGTGAACCAGTGCAGGTAGAGATGACAGTCAGTATACTCTGTGTCTGTCCTAAACTACAGTACCTGTGAACCAGTGCAGGTGGAGATGACAGTCAGTATACTGTGTCTGTCCTAAACTACAGTACCTGTGAACCAGTGCAGGTAGAGATGACAGTCAGTATACTGTGTCTGTCCTAAACTACAGTACCTGTGAACCAGTGCAGGTAGAGATGACAGTCAGTATACTGTGTCTGTCCTAAACTACAGTACCTGTGAACCAGTGCAGGTAGAGATGACAGTCAGTATACTGTGTGACTGTCCTAAACTACAGTACCTGTGAACCAGTGCAGGTAGAGATGACAGTCAATATACTGTGTGACTGTCCTAAACTACAGTACCTGTGAACCAGTGCAGGTAGAGATGACAGTCAGTATACTGTGTGTCTGTCCTAAACTACAGACGATAGGCCCCATCTCCTTCTCTAAGCCATATCCAGCATGTTGACATGATTACACCCACGTGGCTAAAGTCCCCCTACACCTCCAACATGTCACAACCTGACACAACACCCCTCCACGGTGGAAATATTTAGGATACCACCCCTGCAACCAAGCCCATGTGCATGAGTACACGCCTCCTGTGTACAACACCTGTTATTTTGTTGTTGCTGGTTTTCAGAGGGCACAATGAGTAACCATGGATGTTCTGTGTTGTGGTGTGTGATGTGGACAGTGTTGCACAAGCTGCTGTGGTCGCCCGGGCTGGGTCGACCGTGTCCTGCTGGGGTGTCAATGAGGGCACATAACTTCATGTTTACAACCCCCAAACTTCCCAGAGTTGTGCAACACACACACACAATCTGTCTTTTAGGCTATGCAGGGGTACAGGGTAAAGGAAGAGGGGGGAGGGGAACCTGGCAGAGGATAGGACATGTCATTCGATTTCTATAGTGTGTACTACCAGCTCAGTCACTCTTCTCTGTAGACATATAGTAGAGCAATATGGCACATTCTACCGGCTCTATTACAAACTATGTGGATTCTACAACTTGTGTTCATTCTATTTCTACACTGTTTACTCTGTCAAATCTGCATTTCTTTCTGTCAGCCATGGATTAGATTTACAGTCTGCTAGAGCATCTTCAAGGAAATCAGCATGTTTACAATTTCTCTGTATAATGCCAGAATGTGGACATGTTTATGTTATCACTAATCTCCGTTAACCCAGAAACTAAAATCTTCCATTATTTGGTCAGATGCTTGATTTATGTTTACGTAGTCTGTCCACGAGAGATTAATTTATAACATACCTAATGTCTGGCTATGAGAAGGGATATGCATTACGTGTGATCTATTTCTGCAGAGGCCAAAAGGGGTCAATCAAAGATGTAAACAGATGTGAACGACCATCGTCATGTCTTGTGGTGTGGTGGGTGACGAGACATGTTGTTATTGGCGGGACCCTGTTGGCCAGTTGTCTATTTGATTTAGCCCCTCCCGCAGAAAGAGAGAGAGGGGAGGGCGGGACGGGGGGTGTTGCTAAGTATGGCATGTGCCGGGGCCAGAAGGGGTTAATTATCTCAGAAATGAGCCTTGCAAACAAGCAAAGGGTGGGACCCGTGCCTCAGAGCGCGTGGAGGCTCGGGTGTCACGGCCAGCCCAGCTGTATAAATCGTCAGCTGTGGCCGGAGAGTGGTTAGATCAAAATAAACCAAGTGGAGAAAGCAGTCACTATACCAGACTGCAATAGAAGGCGAGACAGACACAGAGAAAGAGCAACACCACCTAAGACGAAGCGCCTAGGCCACCCACTCAGAACTTGAAGGACTTATACCTTGTGAGAACAGAGAAACCCATCTATCCAGACATGGATATCCAGACCGGCCAGGTGACGCACCAGCCCAGCCCCAGGGAGAGCTTGGAGAGCCAGCTGAGCTGCCCCATCTGCCTGGAGATGTTCCAGAAGCCCGTAGTCATCCTGCCCTGCCAACACAACCTGTGCCGCGGCTGCGCCAGCGACCTCTACGACTCCCGCAACCCTTACCACTACTCCGGGGGCATCTTCCGCTGCCCCACCTGCCGCTTCGAGGTCGTCCTGGACCGCCACGGCGTCTACGGCCTGCAGAGGAACCTGCTGGTGGAGAACATCATTGATATCTACAAGCAGCAGCCGGAGAGCGGCGGCAGAGAAGTAGGAGGTAACGTTGCAGACCCACCGCTGAAGGACAAAGACACCAAGGAGCCCATGTGTACGGAGCACGAGGACGAGCGCATCAATATTTACTGTGTGACCTGCCAGACGCCCACCTGCTCCATGTGCAAAGTGTTCGGCCAGCACAAGGACTGTGAAGTGTCACCCCTGCAGAGCATCTACGATACCCAGAAGGCCGAGCTGCGGAACGCCGTAGATCTCCTTGCGGCGGGTAACAGCTGTGTCCAGGCCGTGATGGCTCAGATGGAGGACACATGCAAGAGCATCGAGGAGAACAGCCAGCTTCAGAAGAGACGTCTGGGGGAGAGCTTCGACTTGCTCTATGCCATCCTGGAGGAACGTAAGGGCCAGCTCCTGGAAAAGATCACCCAGGAGGAGGAGAGGAAGCTGGGGTTGCTGAGGTCCCTGGTGGAGAGGTACACGGAGCAGCTCCAGGCTAGTATCAACCTAAAGGAGAAGGCGTCCCAGACCATGGAGAAGGGCAATGCAGCCGAGTTCCTGATTAGTGGGAAGGAGCTGATCGCGCAGGCCAAAGAGGCAGCTAAAGGCTCCAACTTAGAGAGGCCCGAGCCTGGGTTCGAGAACATGGAGCACCTTACACTGTGCACAGAAGACGTGGAGGTCATCTTGTACCAAATGGGCTTTGGACTGGGGGATGATGATGATGATGTGGTGACAGAGGAAGAAGAAGAGGAGGAGGAGGAAGAAGAGGAGTAAGAAGAGGAGGAATAGTAAAAACTCGAACTAAGACTGTATTAGAAGTACTGTATTATTGCAGTTGAGGAGTTGAGGATAAGGATTGGTTTGATGAACAAGCTGCTTTTTAGAAAGACTAACTAGTTATTTATCAACTAGTTAGAATTAGGATATTCACTGTGGTGAATACACAATTTAGAGCTAAGGTGGAAAGTGCAATTCTGAAAAGTAGTTTTTTTCACTAACAAAATGCAACATTTTGTTCAGACTTTTTCTTTTTTTATACTTTTGTATTTCTACGTGTTTATACGGTACTGTTTTTTGATATCTCCTGAAATAGATATCTCATGGAAATAACTAAGTTTACACTTGAGTGCTTTTCACATAATGTACATTGCTCAAGTCTAGACTAGATTGAAAAAATCAAAAAATATAGCAAAGCATTATTCATGTTGTGTATAATATATCATTGTCTGTCAAACTATTGAAAACTTGAATTGCTGCAAAATGCACTTCATTCACTTGGTGTTGTTTTTTAACACAACTGTAATATTTCTAATGTAATTGACACTTTAAAGAAATAAAGTGTTGCGGAAATACTTGTCTCGTCCTGTCAATGTCCCACACACCTCACTGACGAGCAGTGCTTTATTTAGCGCTACACATTTACATGCCTCATGAATTTAGACTATAGCCTTACTTAGTGTTCTTGCTAGTGAAAAAGAGGGTCTATTTTCACAGGGCTAGAATGGGAGAGGTGGTGAAGGGCCTTAAAGGTCTGGAATAGATCAGTGTAGCAGGGTGGGTAGAGGAGTGGGGGGGTCTCATGTTTCCCTCCCTGACCTAGCCTCTTCTCCACTTGTCTTGATCATTCCAGTTGCTGTCTGACTCTGTCTGGTATGCCTACTGGTCAGAGGTCAAGCCTGATACCATTATCGGACATGAATGGAAAAAAAGGGGGTAGCAGCAGCACTTTACAAAAACGGTCTGCGAGTCGAGGCTACTTTGACCGGGGGTTATTTCTGATGTTAAGCTGGTCATATGAATCCTGTGGTACATGTTATGCATACTAGTGCGATGACAATGCACTGAGTCAATAGGAGATGTTTGTGGTTTCGAAGCAATGTACTGTAATCTGTTATCACTGTGGATCCTCTTCTGCAGATCGTCTATAAAACGATGACTTCAAATGATAGGCTATGTTTAATCCATTCGCCATTCAATACCAACGACACATGTCTCTACAGTACAATTCCCAGCCTGTGGATAGACTTACGGGTCGTTCCATTTGATTCCAATCACTTTTTGACCACAGCCCTTTAGTTATGGATGTAACTTCCCATACATATTTACCCATGTTAGAAGTGGTCAGAAAGTGACTTTCTGAAGCAGATAAACATTTAGGAGATAGAGGTGCTTGAAGTTGAGCCATTATGCAGACGCCACCCTACCATGAGACATCCATGTCTATATTCTATACTGTGTCTCACCGATGACTGGAACAACGCAAACACATCAGATGACGTAAAATAGGATCTAAGCTACAACAGAATCTGAGTTTACGTGTTTTTAGATATTTGATGTTAAAGGAAAAATAATTTTTATAAAACTTTTTTTTTAAAGAAAATTATTAAATTGTTTGACAACCCTGTTTGTAAGCTTTTAAATGATATTAAACTCAACGGTTTATATTTTCCAGTGATGAGACATGGATGTCTCATGGCAGGGTGTAGTATGCAACATGGGTCAACTTTGAGCACCTCTATCTCCTAAATGCTTTGGCATTCAGGTCCGAAAATTGCAAATATGTAAAGAAAATTTTGTTCAAATCAAAAAGGGTGCAGTCAAAAAGTGATTGAAATCAAATGGAACGACCCTTTTATGTAAGTAGCTTACATAAACTTCAACAGCAGTGAAACTGTGTGGAACCAAAGCCTGTATCACCATCTCTAGTGGAACTAGAGTTCATTTCTCTGACGTTGGTAGGCCTGTATCTTTATGGGAACGACCTGACTGCCCTCTGCTCTGGAGCCATCCATCTGACTGCTCTCAGCCTCTCACTGACCACATGGTGCTGGTGAAGAACTGATAAAGACAGTCAACAGGCTGTCAGGCTGCACTCACTGAGAGAGCACAGAAACCCCACCACCACTCACTGTAGTTACTGTACAGTACCAGCCAATGTAGCCAGAGCCCAGAAACCCCACCGCCACCACCACTCTACTCTACCGTGCAGCTACCGAGCCTGGAGGCACACCCTGTTATGTAGGGAAACCAAATATTTAGTGTGTTGCCGCTGGCTAGCAGTTTATGTTAAGTGTCTGTCCCCAGAGACTATATACAGTTAGTTCTGTACTAGAATGAGACACAGGAAAGGTAAGCTACTGTAAAACAACCCATACTGTCCTACCGTATTAGATGGCAGGCTACTGTGAAACAACCCATACTGTCCTACCGTATTAGACGGTAAGCTACTGTAAAACAACCCATACTGTCCTACCGTATTAGATGGCATGCTACTGTAAAACAACCCATACTGTACTGCCATATTAGACGGTAGGCTACTGTAAAACAACCCATACTGTACTGCCATATTAGACGGTAGGCTACTGTAAAACAACCCATACTGTACTGCCATATTAGACGGTAGGCTACTGTTAAACAACCCATAATGTCCTACTGTATTAGACGGTAGACTACTGTAAAAAACAAAAAAACTGTACTACCATATAAGACGGTAGGCTACTGTTAACCAACCCATACTGTCCTACTGTATTAGATGTTAGGCTACTGTAAAACAACCCATACTGTACTGCCATATTAGATGTTAGGCTACTGTAAAACAACCCATACTGTTTTACCGTATTAGATGGTAAGCTACTGTAAAACAACCCATACTGTATTACCGTATTATACAGTAGACTACTGTAAAACAACCCATACTGTCTTCCGTATTAGGCGGTAGGCTACTGTAAAGCAACCCATACTGTAATACCGTATCATATGTAGGTTACTGTAAAACAACCCATGCTTTACTCTCATATTAGACGGTAGGTTACTGTAAAACAACCCATACTGTACTAGACGGTAGGTTACTGTAAAACAACCCATACTGTACTACCATATTAGACGGTAGTCTACTGTAAAACAAGCTAGACATGACGAAGGCGACGGCTGCGTTTCCTGACTCTGCAAAGAAAACTTCACACACCTGTCTTCAAGCGTTTACTCTTTAGACTACTCAGCCCAGGCAGAGTGTGAATGTGAACTGACTGTATGGAATTTAGATCAGCTGGAATTGTACACCATAACCTGTCAAAGTAGCATTGACATGATCTGAGATGATAAGTATATTTGAGATGATAGGTGGTGTATTCTTGGCATTCTGCCAGATCCAGGTGGTCAGTAATAGACCTATGGAAGCCTGCCAACGTGTGCAATGCTTATAGCTGTATGAAGCCTATAGGTGTCATGTGTCTGGTATATGAGAGTGCATGGCCTAGTGCCTCATATTACAGACGGTGGATGTGGATGTACAGTGCAGGCCACGACAGGCACCAGACAATGTGGCCCTGTCAATCTCAATCTAATGCAGTGTACAACATGTTTTACATAGGAGAGGAAAAGTTGTATTGCTGTCATATCATCGATTACATTACAATTCTGACCTCTATATAAGTTAGACCTCTGATTGGCCGGTTGGGCAGATGTCCAGCCCGTTTTACAAATGCAAATCTGTTACAGCTCACCTTAGGTTGGCAAACTGGGCATCAATGTCTAGTCAATTCACTAAAGCTCAAGTAAACCTTGTCCTTCACTCTTACATGTGTACAGTAACTACAGTACCACTGGCCAATCAGCTAACCTTTGCCCTTCATTTCTAATCTTAGACCTTTCTAAAGGTCTGCTCTCTACTGTAACCTTAAAGAGCATTGACTTCCTCCACATTTGGGCTTGATTGGGCTGCAAGGTCGATCAGCTTTGTGCTGCAGTGGCCAGCTCTTTCTAAGTGTAGCAGCCAGCAATGCAGCAGTGTTTTACTAAGTAAGAGTAGTGCCAAAGTATGAGTGCTGATCTAGGATCAGTTTGGCTTTTTAGATTATAATGAGTAATATGACATGGACAGAGGGGTCCTGATCATAGATCAGCACTTCTAAGTGTAGCAACCATAGCAATGCAGAGTTTTACTAAATAAGAGCTGGACATCCCCTGGAAGGCTACCAGTGCCTTGCCGGCTGCTAATTTTAGAGCCTTGAATCAGACTGCCCCTGTTAAGCCTGATTAAGCCAGGAAGTGGGCCAATGCTTTAGTTAGACGGATGGTTGCAGGGAGTCGGGGACTAAAAGAGGACCACATAATGTGTAAGGACCTTTCAGACCTTCAAGGCTTGTGTTTGGCCCTTGAAACGACAGCTACAGCATACTGTCTCAATGACAAAACCTAGCCAGCATGCATGAGTCCTTTACTGATAACATATCATACAGTACATTTATATCAATTACCGGTGAAGGAAAAATTCATTGAAAAACGATATTTTGTTATTTTATTCCCAAAATCTTTTGCATGTGAGCAGTGAAGCAAACTGTTAGTTGCCACATCATGATGATGAGGCGTTTTGCATCCTCATGAAGATGTGGCAGGAGACACTTTGCTATTTTTTGTTGTTGAGTGGAAATATCCTTTAATTGCTGTTGACTTATTTGATTTGTTTCAACAGCGGAGGACAGTGATTTCCCCACTGTTGTTAATAAAATGATCTGACACACCCTGCCCTTGCAGATCAGAAGTTTCCAGATAGTAGCTGAGCCACCACTGCTGATACCTACAGTAGCTCTGCCTTGTTTCCACCATAGTACTTTGACCTACAGATGTAGGATCTTCATTTGAGCCAGTTTGCTACAGCAGGAAAATAATCCTGCAGCAACAGGAAATGTGAATGATTATGTGGATTATAATTATTGGCCATCTTTGTAGGCGTTGATACATTTTACGTAAGGGAAAATCAAGTCGGAAATTTCTGTCTGAAAAGTGGAAATTACAAACATCAGAAGCGTTTTTTAAATTTCAAATGAACTACAAGTTGTATACTACAAGTTGTACATAAGATCTTACATCTGTATCCTGTCCTTTGACCACCACAATAAGTTGCCATCAAATACAGGGGAAAGGAAGCAAGTTTCCAGAAATGAAGTCTTCCTGACTGGGTTAATGTTCCCTCTTCCCTCTGTGTGGACAGCCAGTGCTATCTTTATGCTGCTAAGGGCACCTTTCTCCAGCACACTGTCAACAATAGAGGCCTTCATGTTGTTGATGCTCTATTTAATGGTTGTAACTTATCACTGTTCAGAATAGCTTTTCACACCAGGAGTGCAGTGAGAGTGCAGTCACCAATGTGCAGTGAGAGGTACAAATAGGATTATGAGTGAGTGAAACTCATGCCTAGAAGTTTAGTGAGTATGATAGCAACACAAGGTGTTAGTGGTCTGTATTGAAACAGGTAGAATAATGCAGACATTTAATTAAGTGATAAAGCTCGAGAAGTGTTTGGAGGATATATTGGCACGGGTGTTGTTAGGCTCGAGACGAACTCTTCAGTGTCGTTATTCATTTTTCAGGAAAATATTTTGTTTTCTAATAGCTGTACTCGTATTTAACCTGTTGGGGAAAACATACTTACTGATATGATGTTATTTTGGTATCTTTTGGGGGCTACTGCCATCCGAGGCTCTTACATCAGTATTCTATGACTGAATTAAAACTTGGCGAAAATACAGGCCTGTTTTGACCTGTTACTTAGTTGTTAAAACTCCTTGGAGTTGGAGGAGGGGTGAGACGCTCGCTCATCCTCTCTCTTGTGTGAGACTCAGAGCATGTGATGAACAACCGACTTCTTCAGGCCATTCGCAAATGTGTTGCCTCAACTCCAGGGAATTAACAACTGACCTCACAGCTGTCTGCTCTGCGCTGGGCGTAAAGGTAATTCATCATATTCATATGCTAAATCAAAGATTATCGTTTTTGTAGCATACGTGATTTAATTGACATGCAATGTATTTTTCTTTAGAAAAGTAAGTACAAGAAAATGTATAAACATGAATTAGAAAATCTATTCAGAAGCTGCTTTTTAAATCAATCTGGTGATATATTCTGGTTGACTAGACTGACCGCTGGCTGCACTCACAGTAAAACAATGTTAAGATGAGTGGTCAGTCTAGTCAACCAGGCCAATCTGGTCCACCCTGTGGAGTAAGTGGACATTTAGCAGTGGTGTCAATGTATCCTTATGGTGTGTTGGCTTGGGTACATGGGTGATAAACCTTCAGGATTCTCACTAGTTTTGGTTACTTTACAGGGACCATATTCTCACTAGTTTTGGTTACTTTACAGGGTCCATATTCTCACTAGTTTTGGTTACTTTACAGGGACCATATTCTCACTAGTTTTGGTTACTTTACAGGGTCCATATTCTCACTAGTTTTGGTTACTTTACAGGGACCATCTCGGTGTTGCTATAGAGTACTGGTTCATATTCTCCATAACCATGGACCTGACCGCGCTTTCAGACGACGAGGCCAAGCACGTCTGGGAGGTCATACAGAGAGACTTCACCCTCAGGAAGATAGAAGAAGAGAGACTGGGGTCGGTCACCTTTCAATAAGGTTCAATATCATATTTCAGAGGTTTATTGAGAAAATATTAAATTGAATCAATGTTGAAGGGTGGAAGGCTTGGATGCGTTTTTCAATAGCATATCTGACATAACAAACTCCTTGTCTGTATGTGACATATATAATCATGAAGTCTTACGCTGGCAGCATTTAGGACTCTACAACAATGGATACTTATTGTCTGTCTTTTATCTGAATGCCAACACTATAGATTCCATACGAGTCGATCACACTGAGGTCCCCAGCGATCTATATATTAGCCATATGTTTTCCACAGTGTGTGTGTGTGTGTGTGTGTGTGTGTGTGTGTGTGTGTGTTCAGGCTTCAGGAATGTAAGTGTGAAACAGGCCTGCTGTTGTGAGTCAGCTCATCACAGAGATCATGGCTAAGTCACAAGGCCCGTTCTGCCTGTACTGTGTCCCAGGGAAAACAAGTTGCCAGGAGGCCTATTCTCTCTGGGACACAAAGCCTCCTCTGTCTGTCTTCCTCATCTTGTCATACTCTTAAAGGAAAATAGACTTCCTGTCAGACATCACTTTATTTTATTCACAAACTGTCAGAAGGACATTGTGTAAAATGTTCTTGATAAATGATGTAATGTAGTCCCTGCTAAAACTGACCAAAACAGAACAGAATGGTACATTATACGTGTGATTCTGCACGCATGATTCCACAGAGCCAGTCTTAAACTGATTTATTATAATCCATGGAGTTAACAGGGACTTAATGTTATCTTCTTAATGGTATATACTAATCTACTGTATACTGATTTAATGTTATATACTAATCTACTGTATACTGATCTAATGTTATATACTAATCTACTGTATACTGATTTAATGTTATATACCAATCTACTGTATACTGATTTAATGTTATATATGCTATCTAATGCTATCTACTGTATACTGATTTAATGTTATATACTAATCTACTGTATACTGATCTAATGTTATATACTAATCTACTGTATACTGATTTAATGTTATATACCAATCTACTGTATACTGATTTAATGTTATATTAGCTATCTAATGCTATCTACTGTATACTGATTTAATGTTATATACTAATCTACTGTATACTGATCTAATGTTATATACTAATCTACTGTATACTGATTTAATGTTATATACCAATCTACTGTATACTGATTTAATGTTATATATGCTATCTAATGATATCTACTGTATACTGATTTAATGTTATATATGCTATCTAATGCTATCTACTGTATACTGATTTAATGTTATATACTAATCTACTGTATACTGATTTAATGTTATATACTAATCTACTGTATACTGATTTAATGTTATATACTAATCTACTGTATACTGATTTAATGTTATATACTAATCTACTGTATACTGATTTAATGCTATACACTAATCTACTGTATAATCATTTAATGTTATATACTAATCTATTGTATAATGATTTCATGTTATATACTAATCTATTGTATAATGATTTAATGTTATATACTAATCTACTGTATACTGATTTAATGTTATATACTAATCTACTGTATACTGATTTAATGCTATATACTAATCGACTGTATAATGATTTAATGTTATTTACTAATCTACTGTATAATGATTTAATGCTATATATGCTATCTACTGTATACTGATTTAATGTTCTATACTAATCTACTGTATAATCATTTAATGTTATACACTAATCTACTGTATAATGATTTAATGTTATATACTAATCAACTGTATAATGATTTAATGCTATATATGCTATCTAATGCTATCTACTGTATACTGATTTAATGTTATATACTAATCTACTGTATACTGATTTAATGCTATACACTAATATACTGTATACTGATGTAATGTTATATACTAATCTACTGTATACTGGTTTAATGTTATATACTAATCTACTGTATACTGATTTAATGTTATATACTAATCTACTGTATACTGATTTAATGTTATATAGTAATCTACTGTATACTGATCTAATGTTATATACTAATCTACTGTATACTGATTTAATGTTATATAGTAATCTACTGTATACTGATCTAATGTTATATACTAATCTACTGCATACTGATTTAATGTTATATACTAATCGACTGTGTACTGATTTAGTGCTATACACTAATCTACTGTATACTGATTTAATGTTATATACTAATCTACTGTATACTGATTTAATGTTATATAGTAATCTACTGTATACTGATTTAATGTTATATACTAATCTACTGTATAATGATTTCATGTTATATATGCTATCTACTGTATAATGATTTCATGTTATATATGCTATCTACTGTATAATGATTTCATGTTATATACTAATCTACTGTGTACTGATTTAATGTTATATACTAATCTACTGTATACTGATTTAATGTTATATACTAATCTACTGTATACTGATTTAATGTTATATAGTAATCTACTGTATACTGATTTAATGTTATATACTAATCTACTGTATAATGATTTCATGTTATATACTAATCTACTGTGTACTGATTTAATGTTATATACTAATCTACTGTATAATGATTTAATGCTATATAGTAATCTACTAATTTTTATCCATCTTTTTTTAAAACTGCATTGTTGGTTAGGGGCTCGGAAGTAAGCATTTCATTATAAGGTCTACACCTGTTGTATTCGCCGCATGTGACTAATAACATTTGATTTGATATATACTAATCTACTGTATAATGATTTCATGCTTTATACTAATCTACCGTATAATGATTTCACACTTCTCTATGGCCTCCCCTCCCCTCCCCTCTTCTCTTCTCCTCCTCCCCTCCTCTCCCCTCTTCTTCGCTCTTCTCCTCCTCCCCTCCACTCTCTTTCTCCTTCTCCTCCTCTTCTTTCCCTTCCCTCCCCTCCTTTCGTCTCCTCTCCTCTAGGGACCTAAAGACTAAGATAGAGAAGGAGGACACTAAGATTGAGCTGCTGGGTACTCAGACCACCCTGGTAGACTCTCACTGTATCCGCTGTCTGCAGCCCTTCAAGTTCCTGGTCAACAGTAAGCGTCAGTGCATAGACTGTAAGATGTACACCTGCAAGGCATGCAGCCGCTACAACAAGAAGGATCACGGCTGGGTGTGCGACCCCTGTCGTATGACAAGGTGGGGGCCCGTGGGTGTCAAGGTCTCCTGAACACACAGCATTAAAGGAATCTCCTGAACACATAGTAATAACAGATGGGTTTGGAAAAATTTGCAGTCGTGTTTGACTGACCAGGTCTTGAACCCAGATTGTCTGTATCATTATGAAGCTTCAGACAGTCAGAGAAGAGGGCCAACTCTTAGAAGGACAGTAATAATATATAGTTAGAGAAGAGGGCCAACTCTTAGAAGGATAGTAATAATATATAGTTATAGTAGGGCCAACTCTTAGAAGGATAGTAATAATATATAGTTAGAGAAGAGGGCCAACTCGTCGAAGAATAGTAATAATATATAGTTAGAGAAGAGGGCCAACTCTTAGAAGGATAGTAATAATATAGATCTATAGTAGGGCCAACTCTTAGAAGGATAGTAATAATATAGATCTATAGTAGGGCCAACTCTTAGAAGGATAGTAATAATATATAGTTAGAGAAGAGGGCCAACTCTTAGAAGGACAGTAATAATATATAGTTAGAGAAGAGGGCCAACTCTTAGAAGGATAGTAATAATATATAGTCAGAGAAGAGGGCCAACTCTTAGAAGGATAGTAATAATATATAGTCAAAGAAGAGGGCCAACTCTTAGAAGGATAGTAATAATATTTAGTTATAGTAGGGCCAACTCTTAGAAGGCTAGTAATAATATATAGTTAGAGAAGAGGGCCAACTCTTAGAAGGATAGTAATAATATATAGTTATAGTAGGGCCAACTCTTAGAAGGCTAGTAATAATATATAGTTATAGTAGGGCCAACTCTTAGAAGGCTAGTAATAATATATAGTTAGATAAGAGGGCCAACTCTTAGAAGGATAGTAATAATATATAGTTAGAGAAGAGGGCCAACTCTTAGAAGGCTAGTAATAATTGTGAGAGGACCAAGTAATTGGGCGTCACTCTAAAGCGGGAAGGTGGAACAAACGAGTCAGGAGTAGGTTTTCTTGATTGAACACAGTTCTCTATGGAGGGCATTCGGTTAACACAAACACTCCAACATGATCAATAAAAATCTCCCAAGGAAAAAAACATACATCTTCTTCTCCAGATCAAACAGGAACACAATACGATTATCTTTAAACTACAACAACAGTCACGGGCTTGTCACCGTCTTAGTGGTTCTTCATGGATAGCTCCTCTGTCTCGGTGGCCATCTTCCAGAGATAGTATTTTCCACTCCCTGCTGGTTCCATACTCTCTCTTATAGGGGAAGGAGAATATCTCATTAGTACCGTCAGCTGTGCTTAATTGCCTCTGGTTACCTTGTCTCCCATGCCTTGTTGGGCTACTATCCGTGAGCCCAGCCTGCCCTCTGGTGGTCCTTCCACATACCTTCCCCCTCAGGACCGAACCGGAGGGTCGGGCGCCAGACGCACCGTCTTGGTCTCGTCGGGACAGCGCGTCTGCATTCCCGTTCCTCGATCCTGCCGTGTGGATGACATGGAAAGAGAACGGTTGTAAAGACAAAAACCATCTGGCTATTCTGTTGTTATTGTTTCTCTTACCAGCCATCCACGTGAGGGGCGCATGGTCCGTAACTAATGCAAACCTCCGACCCAGTAGGTAGTACCAGAGATAATCGAGGGCCCACTTAATGGCTAAGGCCTCTTTCTCTACGGTAGCATATCTCTGTTCCCGATCGCTGAGCTTCCTACTTATGAAGAGAATCGGCTTCTCTGCTTCGCCTTTACCCTGAGCTAGTACGGCCCCGAGCCCCGTATCCGAGGCGTCGACCTGCACAATGAACTCCTGTGAGAAGTCCGGAGCCTGTAGGACGGGATCAGAACACAGGCCAACTTTTAGCAATTGAAAGGCCTCTTCCGTCTCGTCTTTCCACTCTACCTGGTTTGGCAAGTTTTTATTGATGAGGTTTGTGAGGGGGTTGGCAATGGTTGCATATCCCGGGATAAAACGGCGATAATATCCTGTTATCCTTAAGAAGGCCCGAACGTCCCGCTTGGTCCGGGGTCGAGGCCAGTCCCGAATTGCCCTGGTCTTCTCTGCCTGTGGGCGTATTTTCCCATTCCCCACGGTGTACCCCAGGTATTCCGCTTCGGACAGGCCCAGGCAGCATTTATTTGGATTAGGTCAACCCTGTGACTTCCAAACTCACGAGCACCGCCCGTAATCGCAGGAGGTGAGAACGGTTGTAAAGATAACAGATAGTATTTTTCCACTCCCTGCTGGTTCCATACTCTCTCTTATAGGGGAAGGAGAATATCTCATTAGTACCATCAGCTGTGCTTAATTGCCTCTGGTTACCTTGTCTCCCATGCCTTGTTGGGCTATTATCCGTCAGCCCAGCCTGCCCTCTGGTGGTCCTTCCACATAATATATAGTTAGAGAAGAGGGCCAACTCTTAGAAGGATAGTAATAATATATAGTTAGAGAAGAGGGCCAACTCTTAGAAGGACAGTAATAACATATAGTTAGAGAAGAGGGCCAACTCTTAGAAGGATAGTAATAATATATAGTTAGAGAAGAGGGCCAACTCTTAGAAGGATAGTAATAATATATAGTTATAGTAGGGCCAACTCTTAGAAGGATAGTAGTAATATATAGTTATAGTAGGGCCAACTCTTAGAAGGATAGTAATAATATATAGTTATAGTAGGGCCAACTCTTAGAAGGATAGTAACAATATATAGTAAGAGAAGAGGGCCAACTCTTAGAAGGATAGTAATAATATATAGTTAGAGAAGAGGGCCAACTCTTAGAAGGATAGTAATAATATATAGTTAGAGAAGAGGGCCAACTCTTAGAAGGATAGTAACAATATATAGTAAGAGAAGAGGGCCAACTCTTAGAAGGATAGTAATAATATATAGTAAGAGAAGAGGGCCAACTCTTAGAAGGATGGTAATAATATATAGTTAGAGAAGAGGGCCAACTCTTAGAAGGATGGTAGCTCTATGGGGTTCATATTGAGACTGAAGTGACTCTCCTAGCTCTATGGGGTTCATATTGAGACTGGAGTGACTCTCCTCGCTCTATGGGGTTCATATTGAGACTGGAGTGACTCTCCTAGCTCTATGGGGTTCATATTGAGACTGGAGTGACTCTCCTAGCTCTATGGGGTTCATATTGAGACTGGAGTGACTCTCCTAGCTCTATGGGGTTCATATTGAGACTGAAGTGACTTGTGCTTACCTTGCAGGGTCCTGAAAATCGGAACAGTGGGATGGTACCATGACAACGTGCGCACCCGTTTCAAGCGCTTCGGCAGTGCCAAGGTGATGAAGTCTCTTTACAAGCGACTCAACGGAGAGGGTGGGTTCTTTTTGTTTGATTATTGATTCATTGTGCATACTTCTAAATGTAAGCACATGTTACAGTTGTGGTTGTTGTTGAGACGTGTCCAAGTGTCACATTTTGGTCACCAAATGATCAGTAGTGTGACACATGGCTGGCTGTAATGAAGAGTCACATGGTAGGGCCTGTACTTGACATCGGGGTGACATGCCCATGCTATGATGACAAATGGTCACCACTGGCAGCTGGTGGGAGGAGCTATAGGAGGACGGGCTCATTGTAAACGGAATGGTATCAAACACATCAAACATATGGAAACCACCTGTTTGACTCCGTTCCATTGATTCCATTCCAGCCATTACAATGAGCCTGTCCTCCTATAGCTCCTGCCACCAGCCTCCACTAATGCTCACATGTAGCGTTCTAGAACTGGGAACAGTGTTCTAGAACTGAGTGGCTGTTGTCTGTTCTGTATTCTAACAGTCCTCTTGAACCACACCTCAAAAGTTTTGACACACCTACTCATTCAAGGGTTTTTCTTTATTTTTTACTATTTTCTACATTGTAGAATAGTGAAGACATCAAAACTTTGAAATAATCTGGAATCATGTAGTAACCAAAAAAGTGTTAAACAAATCAAAATATATTTTAGATTCTTGCCTTGATGACAGCTTTGCACACTCTTGGCATTCTCTCAACCAGCTTCACCTGGAATGCTTTTCCAACAGTCTTGAAGGAGTTCCCACATATGCTGAGCACTTGTTGGCTGCTTTTCCTTCACTCTGAGGTCCAACTCATCCCAAACCATTTAAATTCGGTTGAGGTCAGGTGATTGTGGAGACCAGGTCATCTCATGCAGCACTCCATCACTCTCCTTGGTAAAATAGCCCTTACACAGCCTGGAGGTGTGTTTTGGGTCATTGTCCTGTTTAAAAACAAATAATAGTCCCACTAAGGGCAAACCAGATGGGATGGCGTATTGCTGCAGAATGCTGTGGTAGCCATGCTGGTTAAGTGTGCCTTGAATTCTAAATAAATCCCTGACAGTGTCATCAGCAAAGCACCCCCACGCCATCACACCTCCTCCATTCTTCACGGTGGAAACTACACATGCGGAGATCATCCATACACCTACTCTGCGTCTCACAAAGACACTAAGATTGGAACCAAAAATCTCACATTTGGACTCATCAGAACAAAGGACAGAATTCCACTGATCTAATGTTCATTGCTCGTGTTTCATGGCCCAAGCAAGTCTCTTCTTCTTATCGTTTAGTAGTGGTTTCTTTGCAGCAATTAGACCATGAAGGCCAGATTCACACAGTCTCCTCTGTACAGGGGATGTTGAGATGTGTCTGTTACTTGAAATCTGTGAAGCATTTATTTGGGTTGAAATTTCTGAGGCTGGTAACTCTTATGAACTCTGCAGCAAAGGTAACTCTGGGTCTTCCTTTCCTGTGGCGGTCCTCATGAGAGCCAGTTTCATCATAGTGCTTAATGGTTTTTGCGACTGCACTTGAAGAAACTTTCAAAGTTCTTGAAATTTTCCGGATTGACTGACCTTCATGTCCTAAAGTAATGATGTCCTGTCATTTCTCTTTGCTTATTTGAGCTGTGTTTCCATAATATGGACTTGGTATTTTACCAAATAGGGCTATCTTCTGTATACCACCCCTACCTTGTCACAACACAACTGATTGGCTCAAACGCATTAGGAAGGAAAGGAATTCCACAAATTAACTTTTAACAAGGAACATCTGTTAATTGAAATGCATTCCAGGTGACTACCTCATGAATGAAGCTGGTTGAGAGAATGCCAAGCATGTGCAAAGCTGTCATCAAGGCAAAGGGTGGCTACTTTGAAGAATCTCAAAAAATATTATATATTTTGATTTGTGGTTACTACATGATTCCATATGTGTTATTTAATAGTTTTGATGTCTTCACTATTATTCTACAATGTAGAAAATAGTAAAATAAAGAAAAATCTTTGAATGAGTAGGTGACTGGTACTGTCTATATAATTATTAGTAACAGAATATCACTTCTCTCTGTCTTCACAGGCGCCCGTCGTGACAGTGACACACAAAGCATGCCCGATATCCGCAGTAAGTAGAATAGATGAAGGCAATGGGGAAAAATATATAAATATCTCAACATACCTGAAAACTGCTTAACCCCGTGGTACTTTTGCATATCATAGCGGAGTTGACAACACCAGCATAAGCACTATGATATGCAAACGTAACACGGGGTTACACAATTTGAGAAGAAAAAAAAGTCACCCCTTCTTCTCCCTCTCTCCCTCTGTAGATGATAGGTACAATGGTCATGATGAGGACTATGCAGAAGCAGAAGCTCAGCGATACAAAATGGTAAACAGTTTCTCCTCTCAATGTCGTTCTCGAGAACCTGGATATCATATCCCAGACTCACTACTTCTCTTTATGTCTCCATCCTGTTGTTTTGTCAGATGCGAAAGAACAAGCGCCTGCTCTCTGTTCATCCCATGGACTTGGATGTGGATATAGAAGAGTATTTTCCACCCCACTCTCGCACTCACTCTCGTCGACAATCCTACCAGGTAGACGGACAAAACTCTCCTGGTTTCTACTAGCCAAAAGTGGTGCATTGTGGGAATAGGGGGTTATTTGAGATTGTGACGGTTATGTCACCTCTGTACAGCAGATCCAGGAGGAGCGAAGCGGTGGTCACCGGGGTGACACGGAGTACATGGACTCCATGCAGCAACAACAACATCGCATGAACCGTAGGAAGAGCCTGGATAGGTACAACATGCGCCCTGGTAAGCAACAAGCACACACACTCCCACACACACTCCCTCACACACTCCCACACACACTCCCACACACACTCCCACACACAGACATTCAATCAGAGCTGGTTAGTTTGCAATGTAATGGCATTACAATACTACAACAACAGTAATCTCACGCCAAACTGACATTTTCTAATATAACCTGAGCTAAAGCGATGGTCCTCAGATGATGGGCAGTATGGGATGGTGCGTGCCCGCTCCCTGTCCAAGATCAGCTCCTCTATGAACCGCCAGCACTATGTGGACACGTCAGAAGAGGAAGAGGGAGGGCGCAACACCATGTACCAGACCCCCTATCGCCGACGCCCTTCCTACAGCCGAGTTGGCTCTCACGAGAACCTGCAGGTCCCAACACAGCCACCGGTAGGGTGTGTGTTTCTGTGTGTTTGTAAGAAAGAGAGAGTGAAATAGAGCTGAAACAGAGATGAGACAGATGACGTCTCTCTACACTATTAAACTACCCTGACATGAGACAGATGTATTGTATTGGTCTCACCTCCCTCCTTTCCTGTCATTTTGAATTGGTCTCACCTCACTTGGTCTCATCTCACTCCTCTCCTGTCATTTTGTATTGGTCTCACCTCACTTGGTCTCATCTCACTCCTCTCCTGTCATTTTGTATTGGTCTCACCTCACTTGGTCTCATCTCACTCCTCTCCTGTCATTTTGAATTAGTCTCGCCTCACTTGGTCTCACCTCACTCCTCTCCTGTCATTTTGTATTGGTCTCACCTCACTTGGTCTCACCTCACTCCTCTCCTGTCATTTTGAATTGGTCTCACCTCACTCCTCTCCTGTCATTTTGAATTGGTCTCACCTCACACCGCTCCTGTCATTTTGTATTGGTCTCACCTCACTTGGTCTCATCTCACTCCTCTCCTGTCATTTTGTATTGGTCTCACCTCACTTGGTCTCATCTCACTCCTCTCCTGTCATTTTGTATTGGTCTCACCTCACTTGGTCTCACCTCACTCCTCTCCTGTCATTTTGTATTGGTCTCACCTCACTTGGTCTCATCTCCCTCCTTTCCTGTCATTTTGTATTGGTCTCACCTCACTTGGTCTCACCTCACTCCTCTCCTGTCATTTTGTATTGGTCTCACCTCCCCTGGTCTCATCTCACTCCTTTCCTGTCATTTTGTATTGGTCTCACCTCACTTGGTCTCACCTCCCTCCTTTCCTGTCATTTTGTATTGGTCTCACCTCACTTGGTCTCACCTCACTCCTCTCCTGTCATTTTGTATTGGTCTCACCTCACTTGGTCTCACCTTACTCCTCTCCTGTCATTTTGAATTGGTCTCACCTCACTCCACTCCTGTCATTTTGTATTGGTCTCACCTCACTTGGTCTCACCTCACTCCTCTCCTGTCATTATGTATTCGTCTCACCTCACTTGGTCTCACCTCATTCATCTCCTGTCATTTTGTATTGGTCTCACCTCACTTGGACTCACCTCACTTGGTCTCACCTCACTCCTCTCCTGTCATTTTGTATTGGTCTCACCTCACTTGGTCTCACCTCACCTCACTCCTCTCCTGTCATTTTGTATTGGTGTCACCTCACTCCTCTCCTGTCATTTTGAATTGGTCTCACCTCACTTGGTCTCACCTCACTCCTCTCCTGTCGTTTTGTATTGGTCTCACCTCACTTGGTCTCACCTCACTTGGTCTCACCTCACTCCTCTCCTGTCATTTTGTATTGGTCTCACCTCACTTGGTCTCACCTCACCTCACTCCTCTCCTGTCATTTTGTATTGGTGTCACCTCACTCCTCTCCTGTCATTTTGTATTGGTCTCACCTCACTCCTCTCCTGTCATTTTGAATTGGTCTCACCTCACTTGGTCTCACCTCACTCCTCTCCTGTCGTTTTGTATTGGTCTCACCTCACTTGGTCTCACCTCACTCCTCTCCTGTCATTTTCTATTGGTCTCACCTCACTTGGTCTCACCTCACTCCTCTCCTGTCATTTTGTATTGTTCTCACCTCACTTGGTCTCACCTCACTCCTCTCCTGTCATTGTGATACAGGTCAATGCGCTAAACAAGCGCATGTCAGCCATAGAGAGTCTCCTGAACCGGCTGGAGTCCAAGATGACTCTACCCCCCGACGATGAGGTAAGAAAGGGTTAAAAACCTTACTACTGCTTTCCTAACAGAGCTCCTAAAAGAGCTTTGTATTGCTCTCCTAACATAGCTCCTAACAGAGATTCTTACCGCTCTCCTAACAGAGCTCCTAAAAGACCTTCCTACCGCTCTCCTAACATAGCTCCTAACAGAGATTCTTACCGCTCTCCTAACAGAGCTCCTAACAGACCTTCCTACTGCTCTCCTAACATAGCTTCCTACTGCTCTCCTAACAGAGCTCCTAGCAAAGCTTCCTACTGCTCTCCTAACAGAGCTTCCTACTGCTCTCCTAACAGAGCGTCCTACTGCTCTCCTAACAGAGCGTCCTACTGCTCTCCTAACAGACCTTCCTACTGCTCTCCTAACAGAGTTTCCTACTGCTCTCCTAACAGAGCTTCCTACTGCTCTCCTAACAGAGCTTCCTACTGCTCTCCTAACAGAGCTTCCTACTGCTCTCCTAACAGAGCTTCCTACTGTTCTCCTAACAGAGCTCCTAACAGAGCTTCCTACTGCTCTCCTAACAGAGCTCCTAACAGAGCTTCCTACTGCTCTCCTAACAGAGCTTCCTACTGCTCTCCTAACAGAGCTCCTAACAGAGCTTCCTACTGATCTCCTAACAGAGCTTCCTACTGCTCTCCTAACAGAGCTTCCTACTGCTCTCCTAACAGAGCTTCCTACTGCTCTCCTAACAGAGCTTCCTACTGATCTCCTAACAGAGCTTCCTACTGCTCTCCTAACAGAGCTTCCTACTGCTCTCCTAAAAGAGCTTCCTACTGCTCTCCTAACAGAGCTTCCTACTGATCTCCTAACATAGCTTCCTACAGATGTCCTAACAGAGCTTCATACTGCTCTCCTAACAGAGCTTCCTACTGCTCTCCTAACAGAGCTTCCTACTGCTCTCCTAACATAACTTCCTACAGATGTCCTAACATAACTTCCTACAGATGTCCTAACAGAGCTTCATACTGCTCTCCTAACAGAGCTCCTAACAGAGCTTCCTACTGATCTCCTAACATAGCTTCCTACTGCTCTCCTAACAGAGCTTCCTACTGATCTCCTAACAGAGCTTCCTACTGCTCTCCTAACAGAGCTTCCTACTGCTCTCCTAACAGAGCTCCTAACAGAGCTTCCTACTGCTCTCCTAACAGAGCTTCCTACAGCTCTCCTAACAGAGCTCCTAACAGAGCTTCCTACTGATCTCCTAACAGAGCTTCCTACTGCTCTCCTAACAGAGCTCCTAACAGAGCTTCCTACTGATCTCCTAACAGAGCTTCCTACTGCTCTCCTAACAGAGCTTCCTACTGTTCTCCTAACAGAGCTTCCTACTGATCTTCTAACAGAGCTTCCTACAGCTCTCCTAACAGAGCTTCCTACAGCTCTCCTAACAGAGCTTCCTACTGATCTTCTAACAGAGCTTCCTACAGCTCTCCTAACAGAGCTTCCTACAGCTCTCCTAACAGAGCTTCCTACTGATCTTCTAACAGAGCTTCATACTGTTCTCCTAACAGAGCTTCATACTGTTCTCCTAACAGAGCTTCCTACTGATCTTCTAACAGAGCTTCCTACAGCTCTCCTAACAGAGCTTCCTACTGTTCTCCTAACAGAGCTTCCTACTGATCTCCTAACAGAGCTTCCTACTGATCTCCTAACAGAGCTTCCTACTGATCTCCTAACAGAGCTTCCTACTGATCTCCTAACAGAGCTTCCTACAGCTCTCCTAACAGAGCTTCCTACTGATCTCCTAACAGAGCTTCCTACAGCTCTCCTAACAGAGCTTCCTACAGCTCTCCTAACAGAGCTTTATCTTTCTTGGAATAATCATATTAGAGAGAGTCACAGGGGTTCATCAAAGGATAACTTGTTAGCTAACTCTGGCCTTAACCTGTTGTTGCCCACCTCGAGTTGGGCTCATTTTCATTACAACTCCTCCTTGTTGAATTTCTCCATAAGACATAAGCCATTCAACTCCTAAACATTCAAGTCTTAAACTGACAGGAATCTAGATGGAACTGACCCCAACCCTGTTTCTGTCCACCTGGAATAAAGTCAGGAAACGGCCCAGAACAGAGTTCACTGGAGATGCACTGTTGAGGCTCCAGGTTCCACTAGTAAGTCAATCCTGTTTCTATCCACAGGCGACGTCCCCGACCGCTGCACAGATAGAGGAGGAGAAGCTGAGGAGGAAGCTCAGCGAGCTGGCGGGGAACATCAGTGTTCCCTCCTCCGACGAGGAAGCAGGAGGGGGGAAGAAGACCCCTTTATTAAAGAGGGCCGCTGTGAAGAGTAACCTCCCAGTCCTCCCCCTGGAGCCCCTCAGCTCCTCCAGCGATGAGGGGCCCACTGAGGCTCAGCAGGTGAGTTTTGGCAGTCCTGTTACCCTGTTACATCTCAGACACACACCAAAAAGCTGTAGCGGAGGTGATAGGATCCAACCAATGATGTGTATAAACCCTGGATTGCGGATGCTATGTAATGGCCAATGAGAGGCTTTGAAGCCACCTGCCGCCATATTGGTACTCTTCCATAGGAGAACTACATAGGAGAACTCTTCCATAGGAATTAACGGCATTCTACAGTATTTCAATAAAATGTTTCAAGGACAAAAGAACATGTATTTATGTATTTCTTTGTTGTAGTGGGGACAGTATCATTAGTACAACAACAACAACAACAACAAATATTTTAAGGAATATATTTTGTATTTTTATGTTCAGTTCACATAATATATATGTGTGTTTCTTCCCAATTGGTGGTTAGTCTTGTCCCATCATTGCAACTCCCCTACGTGTCTAATTGGTAGTTAGTCTGGTCCCATTGTTGCAACTCCCCTACGGACTCGGGAGAGGTGAAGGTCGAGAGCCATGCGTCCTCCGAAACACGACCCTGCCAAGCTGCACTGCTTCTTGACACACTGCTCGCTTAACCCGGAAGCCAGCCGCACCAATGTGTCAGAGGACACACCGTACACCTGGCGACACGAGTCAGCATGCATGCGCCCGGCCCGCCACAAGGAGTCACTAGAATGCAATGGGACAATGACATCCCGGTCGGCCAAACCCTCCCCTATCCCGGACGACGCTGAGCCAATCATGGGTCTCCCGGTCACGGCCGGCTGCGACACAGCCTGGGATTGATCCCGGTTCTGTAGTGACGCCTCCAGCATTGTGATGCAGTTCCTTAGACAGCTGCGCCACTCGGGAGGCCCCACATAATGTCATTTAAACGTATGCATGAAAGTGTCTGTAATAGAATATACTTGTCAAAAGCCAATGTAGACATTAATAAGCGCAGGGGGAGTACCAAAATGGCTGTACGGTGGCTTCAAAACAACACCCCCTATCAGTCATCTAAGGTTTACATCATTGGATCCAACCAGGGACCTCTCGCACGCAGAGTTAACATCTTAAAACAATCCTTAACACTCTTTCTAGCACTAACACTCACACTTGTCTTTTCTCACTCGCACTTTGCTGATAGCTGCTTTACTGAGGAAAAGTTGGACTTACTATGACTGTGATTTGTGGTTGCACCAACTGTCAGTCCCTCTGGATAAGAGTCTCTGCTAAATGACCGCAATGTCAATGTAAATGTCTTCACCATTAGACCAAGACAAAATCCTTGTGGTCTCAGGGTGACATTTGGGCTAGCAAGTCTCAGGCAGGGCTACCTGATCGCGAAGGTGGGATTCCAAATCACCTTCTCTACATGTAGGAGACGTAGGTCATTTCCCACCGGCTAATTTCTGTTCCCTTACATGGCTTTCAGAGATCCACCGGCTAATTTCTGTTCCCTTACATGGCTTTCAGAGATCCACCGCGGCGGCCCTCTGTGACATCACCAAAGAGTTTCTAAGAACCATTAATGCCGCTGAAAGCGCAATGAACGAGTACTTCCCCTCAATAACGTCTAATGACAGCCCCATGATAATTGACGTGGCTGACGTAAGGAAAGCAGCTGAGTCTTACAGAGAACTTGAGGAAAATGTAAGCTTAAAAATCACACTCCTCTTTTCCTCCCAAGCAATCATAATCCAATCAAAATAGCTGTGTGAAGTGTAGGTCTGGAGCTAAGCCTGCCTTTTGTTTAAAGCATGCGGAGAGACGTCTTGTGTTGTCTTAAAGCAGAGATTCGCTTTGTATTCCAAGCAGTCTAGTCTGGAAACTGTTAGCTTGCTAATGGTGTTTGGTTAGCAGCTCATCTGTAAGGGTGCATTTGTGGTGGTTGTCCTGTGCTCTGTTCCAGGTGTACATGACCTCAGGGAAGTCTTTTGACCTGGAGAAGAAGCTGAGGCATCTGGAGCAGAGTGCCAAGAACCGCTTCGGAGGGGCCACAGACTCGGAGCTCTCTGACCTGGAGGACGTGGTGGCCCTGACTGCACATCGGGTCCAGAGCACTGAAAGTGAGGTAGGTGACGAGGCTCTACTGCGGGTTCTACTGAGCAGGCTTTCTACTCAACAGGGATGTGCTGTACGGACTGAAAAGCACACCGCCAACTGTAGCTTTCCAAGAAACATTGTAGCCTACAGGGATGCATGAAGAAAGAACAATAAAACACTGGCGCTCATTTAGTTGACATATCTATTATTTACAGATAACTTGGTTTTCTTCAGAGGGGGTATAATTTGTACTGTGTCTTTTCATTCCTTCTCTCTTAGGTGTCTGATTTGGAGAACAAGCTTGCTGCTCTAAGTGCCTCAGGGAAGAAAAAGGTGATTATGTTGTGCACTTCACTAATTCTCTTCAGACCCTCTTGGGCTTGCTTCGATGCTTATTGTTGTCGCATGCTGTTGTCTAAAACAACTCTTCTATCTGACAGATATCAGGTTCGCAGAACAGGAAAAGGTTTAACCAAGACTTCCCCACAAGTAAGGCCCTGTGATGCCCCTAATATGTCGTCTTTCAGTCCTAACCAACTGTTCTCATGACCTTCTCCTCTTGTTTCCACCATCAGAACCCAGCAACGGCTCAGGATCCCAAAGGAAATACAATCACATGTAAAGGACTGTATGACGAATAAGCCCGATGATACTGTATGTATTATCTTAGTTACTGAAATATACCTTAAACCGTATCTGTCACTGATCCACTGTGTATCTGAGGTCACTCTCATATCCACATTGTTACAGTATGTTAATGGTATATCCACACCCACAATGCACAGCAGTTATGTGCTGTAAAAGCAGGCTATACCATAGCTATGTTCAATGCAAGAACAACCCTGGTTTACTGCCTGAGAATCAGACGCATTCTGAAGGATCCTCTCAGTCTCAATGTATCTGATGTCTAAACTCATGAGAGGATCCGATGTGATTGGTTAAAAGGGCAATTTGTGGGAAAAAATATCAGAATTGGGCTTCCTGCTGCAAAACAGTCTAAGTTTCCTGATTTAAAAAATGAATCTGTGCCATATAGGCCAAAAGTGACTTTCTGTGTTAGAATGGAGTTTGATTAGTGAACACTAGTAAAGTGTTAGTTACTGTACACTATCATGACCTCGTCTAATAATGACCTTTTGGGTTCCATGGGATTCTGAGAAACAAGCACCACAACTTACTATCTTACATCACCAACTGTGTTAAATTTAAATAACAGAGTGTCTGTTACATAATATCTTAGTAAATATCTTTCTGAAAAAGAACAGTGAAATGATGCCTTGACACTGACCAGACAAATATTATATGAAATAACAAGTTATCTAGTCTGGATAATGATCTTTGTTTTCTCTCAATTCATATAAAAAAAGATGTTTGAAACCATTTTCAAGACAATTATAAATATTGCAGTAGGATGAATATATATATATATATACTGTATCATTTGAAAAGCTGCAGTGTATTATGCTGTCACTGGGCTTCTGCATCTAATAAATTGTATCACATCAACTGTTGAGTGTTTGAGTGTTTCTATTCTGAGAGGATCTTAACATACACTACAGGTAAGAAGGCCCGCTCTGCCCAACCCATATTGGTATAGTGATTGCAGGCAGACACGTGCTGCCACCTAGTGACACAGCGTTTTCACATTCATATTATTTAACATTATTGCTTAGCCAATCATGGTAGTTTTGAGATCCTGTTAGCGTAGCATTCTCGACCGTCGATGAGGAAAAAACATTGTCTTCAACATACTGTGGCAAAGCATTGCCAAGGATTTTCATTGATGTTCAACCAAGTCCATGTTTAAGATGTCAATTGTTATTCTGGTGAACGAGCGCACTTGACATAATGATCACAGGGTATTGCAATAATTAACAATATAAATTGTAGCACTTTTTAAACAAACACGTGTACTTTTAAGATTCCGATTAGACTGTAATAACATATCAATGACACTAAAAACATAAATTAAACTGTAATACCATATCAATGCACTCCACACTGCCCTTTCCCACCTGGACAAAAGGAACACCTATGTGAGAATGATATTCATTGACTACAGCTCAGTGTTCAACACCATAGTGCCCTTAAAGCTCATCACTAAGCTAAGGATCCTGGGACTAAACACCTCCCTCTGCAACTGGATCCTGGACTTCCTGACGGGCCGCCCCCAGGTGGTAAGAGTAGGAAACAACACATCCGCCACGCTGATCCTCAAAACGGGGGCCCCTCAGGGGTGCGTGCTCAGTCCCCTCCTGTACTCCCTGTTCACTCATGAATGCACGGCCAGGCACGACTCCAACACCATCATTAAGTTTGTTGATGACACAGCAGTGGTAGGCCTGATCACGGACAACGATGAGACAACCTATATGGAGGAGGTCAGAGACCTGACCGTGTGGTGCAAGGACAACAACCTCTCCCTCAACGTGATCAAGACAAAGGAGATGATTGTGGACTACAGGAAAAGGAGGACCAAGCACGCCCCCATTTTCATCGACGGGCTGTAGTGGAGCAGGTTGAGAGCTTCAAGTTCCTTGGCGTCCACATCACCAACAAACTAACATGGTCCAAGCACACCAAGACAGTCGTAAAGAGGGCACGACAAAACATATGCCCCCTCAGGAGACTGAAAAGATTTGGCATGGGTCCTCAGATCCTCAAAAGGTTCTATAGCTGCACCATTGAGAGCATCCTGACTGGTTGCATCACTGCCTGGTATGGCAACTGCTCGGCCTCCGACCGCAAGGCACTACAGAGGGTAGTGCGTACGGCCCAGTACATCACAGGGACCAAGCTTCCTGCCATCCAGAACCTCTATACCAGGCAATGTCAGAGGAAGGCCCTAAAAATTGTCAAAGACTCCAGCCACCCCAGTCATAGACTGTTCTCTCTGCTACCGCATGGCAAGCGGTACCAGAGTACCAAGTCTAGGTCCAAGAGGCTTCTAAACAGCTTCTACCCCCAAGCCATAAGACTCCTGAACAGCTAATCAAATGGCTACCCAGACTATTTGCAATGCAACCCCCCCCCCCCCCCCCCCCCCCGGAACGCTGCTGCTACTCTCTGTTATTATCTATGCATAGTCACCTTAATAACTCTACCTACATGTACATATTACCTCAATTACCTCAACCCCAGTGCCCCCGCACATTGATGACTCTGTACCGGTACCCCCTGTATATAGCCCCACTAGTGTTATTTACTGCTGCTCTTTAATCATTTGTTATTATTATCTCTTACCTTTTTTATAGGTATTTTCTTTAAACCTGCATTGTTGGTTAAAGGCTTGTAAGTAAGCATTTCACTGTAAGGTCTACAACTGTTGTATTCGGTGCATGTGACAAATACATTTGATTTGATTTGAATGACACCAAATAACATAAATTCAACTGCAATAACATGAATTACACTAAAAAAACAATAATTCAGGGCAAATCTGTTATCTTATCTTTCTCCACTAGAGAGAGTGATTTCCCCGCAGTAGCTATGGATTGGCACTGAGCTCTCCGGCATAAACAGAAGGCGTTCATCTAGTTTACTGACTAGACATGAGGTCAGAGTTAACGTTACAGATTAAAATTGTCTGATATTATAATTTAGGCTTGAATCAGAAATGCACCGAAACAAAGGAATAAGATAAACACGCTGCTATTCAGAGAATTGCCATTACAGACCTATGCCACAATTTCGACATGGCAAGTGAGATTTATTTGGTTGAACTCAGTGCTGACCTACCTTCTAAAATAGTAGTAGGATAATAGCCTATCTGTTTGCATCGAGACTATTGGAGACGTCTAAAGACCATGTCAACTGACAGGCCTGCTTCTTGCATTCCAGGGTTATTCCATTCGGGTCATTAGGCTACAGAATATTTGTTAAGGCATCAAACCTTTCTCAAGCTATACGATACATTCTGAACGAAAACACCACAAAGGAACTGCTTTGACAATTGTATGACCAGTAAAATTCGACTGTTTTGAGTACACCCATCCCGTCCATACTGTGTCCACTATCTATCTACAGCAGGCTCGAGGCTCTGCCCCGGAACGTGTATTCATCCCGCTGTGGTCATCATCCGGGATTGCGCTGCAATAAAACTTTCCTCCATCTGCTTTGACATCTCGTCGACTCCCGCGTCCTACTAAAGCAAATAACGAGGACATTATTCAATCGCTATTAGGTCTACCTACAGAACGATTATTTATCAGGCTCGCGTGTGTTCTTGTTTTAGTGTTCCATACCGAAACCTAGGATTAGCTAGATGACAATTCGTTTTCCAAGGCACCCAAAGAGGTAGCCTGATGCTATGAGGGTGTTTTGACACATCAAAGTGACGCGTGTGATATTAGTTGTTTATCAGCAACAGGAATCAAGGATATTCGTGATGCAGTTTGTTACGTTTGAAGGCGGTTACATTGAAACAATGTATCAGAATGGCATCACGTCTCGTGCCTGGGAAGCGAATTGATGATGGATTGTTGTTACATTGTAGCTACCCGATTGAAAATAGTTTACTTCTTTTCGCGTGTTATTGGTGAGCTATTTTTCCATTACGTGGAGATGGTGATTATATTTTTCCAGCGTGCCCTTCATCGTCATCATTCGGCTCCTGTGTTCCATTTTTGAATTTCTTCGAGGCTGACACGTATGCTACAGTAAGGACTTTATCACAGAATACACAAACATGGGAACTCAGATTACTGGCAGTGGAAGAAAAAGAATCCCCAACAGGGAGAGACTGACCGCGGAGGACGATGCCCTCAGTCAAATTGCTCGAGAGGTAAGTTTTGGGATATGTTTTTTCTTCTTATTTTGGGAGGCAGTGCTCGTCATACTGCGCCAAAACTATTCCACGGAGTGCCTTCAATTTAAGCCTATGTTATACATATATATTATGCCAACATAAAGACACGAGCATGTCTATCACACATAGTATAGCCTAGACCAGACGTTCCCAACCTGGGGCAGTAGGACCCCTGGGGGTACTTGGCCTATCCACAGGGGGTACTTAAGAAGACTCGTGAGACTATAAGCTTACTGGTAAAATGCACATGAGGGGGTACTTCAGGGGTACTCCGGACAGAGCAACATTTAGTTGGTGGAATAGTAACCGAAAAAGGTTGGGAACCACTTAGCCTAGGCTACACCAGGACTATTCAAAATGCATCAGTTGCTGCAGCCCACACCCTTCTCAACTGACGAACACAGCGTGGTAATTATTATTCACTGGGTGTAATGGACGTGTATCGTACTGCCTCTCCGATGCTGTATGCAAGGCATTCCCTGGACTAACAGACAAAGACGCATTATTTGTAAAAGGAAACACGGACATTGTTTGCTTGGCCTACATAAACTGGCATGTGGATGGACAGTAGATCAAAGCGACACAATGAATGGGGGAATTGTTGAGGGGTAAATTGCTTGATAAAGACAATTGGGGATGACCTTTGTGGCAAGGACACGTTTGTTTTCTCCTTGCACGTTGAAATGGGTACCAACTGTAATGTCAGATTTCCTAGCTATTGATCCATGTCCTATTCACCTATCACCTGTCATCTATCATCTGTCACCTATCATATATCACCTATCATATATCACCCATCATCTATCCATATATCATCTGTCACCTATCATATATCACCTATCATCTATCACCTATCATATATCATCTATCACCTATCATCTATCCATATATCATCTATCACCTATCATATATCCATATATCATCTATCACCTATCATATATCATCTATCCATATATCATCTATCACTTATCATATATCATCTATCCATATATCATCTATCACCTATCATATATCATCTATCCATATATCATCTATCACCTATCATATATCATCTATCCATCATCACCTATTCATCTATCTGTCTATCATCTATCCATGACGCTTATTAAAGAAGCAGGAGAGAGAGAGAGCGAGCGAGAGAGAGAAAAAGATAGATGTAGGTCATACTGCAATGAGGGGTGCATCTCAATACTGAGGGGAGTCTGAACTGGCTTTCTCCCCTTGTCTCCTCTCTTTACAACAATTTGAGGTCACATGATAGGTGAAAACAAATCAGTGCAGACCAATGACAGGAGATAAAGTAAACCACATCATATAATATCCAAATTTAGCAGATGCTTTTAAACACTTTTCATGTGGCAATCCCAGCAGGAATCAAACCCACAACCCTGGCATTGCAAGCACCATGCTCTACCTACTGAGCCACAGAGACCAAATGTGATGTGAGATGATGTTTTTTGGGGTGGAGGAAACACAATCAGAAGTTGATGGGGATACAATCATAGGGAGACCAACAGACAGTTTGTCATCATACTATATTGAAATCTGGCGCCAGGTAGCCTAGTAGTTAGAACGTTGGGCGGTCACTGGATCAAATCCCTGAGCTGACAAGGTAAAAATCTGTTGTTCTCCCCCTGAATAAGGCAGTTAACCCATTGTTCCCCGGTAGGCTGTCATTGTAAATGGGAATTTGTTCTTGTCTAGTTAAATGAAGGTTAAAATAAAAAAGTCCAGGGCTCTAGTGAGACTCCGGCTAGTATTTGTAAGGACAGGCTTCGGACCAACTATAGACTGAAGTCTGTTGACCAGTGACCACAAAATATTGACTTGCCGCGCCCGGTGCCCATTGCAAATGGCCTCCAAAATGTCACTAGAGTCCAGCTCTTCCATTTTCATCTGGTTGATTTTATCAACATGTAACCCCGGTCCTTGATGATATTAAAACAACTCACCAGTGTAATGGTGTGCTGTAGGTTTTCTGACCAGCCACGTCTGTAAACTGACGTAAAAGCCTCACTATGTGGACCATCATATTCCCCCTGAAAGGTTCTACACGTCCTCACTAAATATCAAAGGGCTTGTTATTCTCTCCTGCTCCCCTGCCATTCTTCTAAATAAAGAAGTATACAGATAATAAGTCAATGTGCAATATGAATCATATGTGTCTGTACAGAAACACAGAAAGGTTCTATCAGTCAGAACCACTAGTCAGATCCTTGAACACATAAACGTCCCTAATTGTCATGGGTGTGGTGGGAACTAAGCAACCAGGAAGGCAGTGTTTTGTTTAGTTCCTACATCAGAGGAGGGCTTGGTCACCATATGAGTGGCAACATGATGTGAAGGCCCTTCAGAAGACACTCCCACCCGCATGCTAATGAGAATATGATCTGAAATGGGATGTTGACATACTGGAATATAATAACACACTGTGTGCCTCGTCCTCAGAACAGTGTTGACAAAGCTATACAGCTGTTCTTAAGCAGAATATGGGGTTGTTTTGAACACACACACACACACACACACACACACACACACACACACACACACACACACACACACACACACAGGAATGTTCTAATGCAACTACTGCAATATAAAATCTGCTTACTCCAGTCCTGTCTCTCTCCCATCTCTACACACTATAATCTATGGCACTGACAAGACGCCATAATACTCCAATCTGTTGCTCAGTGGAAATGGTTCTCAATGAGACGCCAAGTGTCTCTCAAACCAAACCAAGTGCAGTGAGGCCTGAAGCCCCGAGTCATGTGATAACAAACCGTTGAGAGCTGCAGATGACAGACAGACATCATTAGCAGGTACCTGCTAGTCATATCATTACTGCCAGGGTGTTGTTTGACAGTGATATTCAGCAGGTACCTGCTAGTCGTATCATTAGTACCAGGGTGTTGTTTGACAGTGATATTCAGCAGGTACCTGCTAGTCGTATCATTAGTACCAGGGTGTTGTTTGACAGTGATATTCAGCAGGTACCTGCTAGTCGTATCATTAGTGCCAGGGTGTTGTTTGACAGTGATATTCAGCAGGTACCTGCTAGTCGTATCATTAGTACCAGGGTGTTGTTTGACAGTGATATTCAGCAGGTACCTGCTAGTCATATCATTAGTACCAGGGTGTTGTTTGACAGTGATATTCAGCAGGTACCTGCTAGTCATATCATTAGTACCAGGGTGTTGTTTGACAGTGATATTCAGCAGGTACCTGCTAGTCATATCATTAGTACCAGGGTGTTGTTTGACAGTGATATTCAGCAGGTACCTGCTAGTCATATCATTAGTACCAGGGTGTTGTTTGACAGTGATATTCAGCAGGTACCTGCTAGTCGTATCATTAGTACCAGGGTGTTGTTTGACAGTGATATTCAGCAGGTACCTGCTAGTCATATCATTAGTACCAGGGTGTTGTTTGACAGTGATATTCAGCAGGTACCTGCTAGTCGTATCATTAGTACCAGGGTGTTGTTTGACAGTGATATTCAGCAGGTACCTGCTAGTCGTATCATTAGTACCAGGGTGTTGTTTGACAGTGATATTCAGCAGGTACCTGCTAGTCGTATCATTAGTACCAGGGTGTTGTTTGACAGTGATATTCAGCAGGTACCTGCTAGTCGTATCATTAGTACCAGGGTGTTGTTTGACAGTGATATTCAGCAGGTACCTGCTAGTCGTATCATTAGTGCCAGGGTGTTGTTTGACAGTGATATTCAGCAGGTACCTGCTAGTCATATCATTAGTACCAGGGTGTTGTTTGACAGTGATATTCAGCAGGTACCTGCTAGTCGTATCATTAGTACCAGGGTGTTGTTTGACAGTGATATTCAGCAGGTACCTGCTAGTCATATCATTAGTACCAGGGTGTTGTTTGACAGTGATATTCAGCAGGTACCTGCTAGTCATATCATTAGTACCAGGGTGTTGTTTGACAGTGATATTCAGCAGGTACCTGCTAGTCATATCATTAGTGCCAGGGTGTTGTTTGACAGTGATATTCAGCAGGTACCTGCTAGTCATATCATTAGTGCCAGGGTGTTTGACAGTGATATTCAGCAGGTACCTGCTAGTCATATCATTAGTACCAGGGTGTTGTTTGACAGTGATATTCAGCAGGTACCTGCTAGTCGTATCATTAGTGCCAGGGTGTTGTTTGACAGTGATATTCAGCAGGTACCTGCTAGTCATATCATTACTACCAGGGTGTTGTTTGACAGTGATATTCAGCAGGTACCTGCTAGTCATATCATTAGTACCAGGGTGTTGTTTGACAGTGATATTCAGCAGGTACCTGCTAGTCGTATCATTAGTACCAGGGTGTTGTTTGACAGTGATATTCAGCAGGTACCTGCTAGTCATATCATTAGTACCAGGGTGTTGTTTGACAGTGATATTCAGCAGGTACCTGCTAGTCGTATCATTAGTGCCAGGGTGTTGTTTGACAGTGATATTCAGCAGGTACCTGCTAGTCGTATCATTAGTGCCAGGGTGTTGTTTGACAGTGATATTCAGCAGGTACCTGCTAGTCGTATCATTAGTGCCAGGGTGTTGTTTGACAGTGATATTCAGCAGGTACCTGCTAGTCGTATCATTAGTGCCAGGGTGTTGTTTGACAGTGATATTCAGCAGGTACCTGCTAGTCATATCATTAGTGCCAGGGTGTTTGACAGTGATATTCAGCAGGTACCTGCTAGTCATATCATTAGTGCCAGGGTGTTGTTTGACAGTGATATTCAGCAGGTACCTGCTAGTCGTATCATTAGTGCCAGGGTGTTGTTTGACAGTGATATTCAGCAGGTACCTGCTAGTCATATCATTAGTACCAGGGTGTTGTTTGACAGTGATATTCAGCAGGTACCTGCTAGTCATATCATTAGTACCAGGGTGTTGTTTGACAGTGATATTCAGCAGGTACCTGCTAGTCATATCATTACTACCAGGGTGTTGTTTGACAGTGATATTCAGCAGGTACCTGCTAGTCATATCATTAGTGCCAGGGTGTTGTTTGACAGTAATATTCAGCAGGTACCTGCTAGTCGTATCATTACTACCAGGGTGTTTGTTTGACAGTGATATTCAGCAGGTACCTGCTAGTCATATCATTAGTGCCAGGGTGTTGTTTGACAGTGATATTCAGCAGGTACCTGCTAGTCATATCATTAGTACCAGGGTGTTGTTTGACAGTGATATTCAGCAGGTACCTGCTAGTCATATCATTACTACCAGGGTGTTGTTTGACAGTGATATTCAGCAGGTACCTGCTAGTCATATCATTAGTACCAGGGTGTTGTTTGACAGTGATATTCAGCAGGTACCTGCTAGTCATATCATTACTACCAGGGTGTTGTTTGACAGTGATATTCAGCAGGTACCTGCTAGTCGTATCATTAGTGCCAGGGTGTTGTTTGACAGTGATATTCAGCAGGTACCTGCTAGTCATATCATTAGTACCAGGGTGTTGTTTGACAGTGATATTCAGCAGGTACCTGCTAGTCATATCATTAGTGCCAGGGTGTTTGACAGTAATATTCAGCAGGTACCTGCTAGTCGTATCATTAGTACCAGGGTGTTGTTTGACAGTGATATTCAGCAGGTACCTGCTAGTCATATCATTAGTACCAGGGTGTTGTTTGACAGTGATATTCAGCAGGTACCTGCTAGTCATATCATTACTACCAGGGTGTTTGACAGTGATATTCAGGTTCTCAATGAGACGCCAAGTGTCTCTCAAACCAAACCAAGTGCAGTGAGGCCTGAAGCCCCCAGTCATGTGATAACAAACCGTTGAGAGCTGCAGATGACAGACAGACATCATTAGCAGGTACCTGCTAGTCATATCATTACTGCCAGGGTGTTGTTTGACAGTGATATTCAGCAGGTACCTGCTAGTCGTATCATTAGTGCCAGGGTGTTGTTTGACAAATACAGACAGGCCAGATTCAGAATCCTTAGTCAATGATTAAACACGATGTTTGGGGGTGTGTCCCTGTGGAATTAGGAGGAATTAACAGATAGACAGCTCCAGTATTAAAAGGAGGGGTGGGGGTGGGGGGCAGTACAGGGGCCCATGGTGGGCTTGGGTTGGGGGCATGTGAGGAGGAAGAGATGGGCTTTTGGCTGACTTTCATGTTCTAGCTGGTGAAGTCTGACCTACTGGGCAAGCTGACAGCTGTTCCCTTGGGTTTCACATATATGTGTGTATTGGTGTGTGTACATGTTCATGTGTGTGTGTATCCACTTTTGTGTGTGTGTTTGTGTATATGTGTGCATGTGTGTGTATATGTGTGCATGCGATCTGTGCATGTGTGTGTTTGTGTGTAAAAGCACTCAGCAGCCCCTCTGCACCAGGGGATTGGACTGTGTCTATGCCAGTGACCTGCATCTCTTAAGCCTCTCAGCATCATCCACATCCTGCTTTAATCGCAGGTTGACATTTATTGTCATGAGTCTTGTCCTGAAGGCAGAATTTAGCGATTTCCCCTTAGATAGACCAGCTGGAAAGTCAAAATTGGCTATATTGTAAAAATTCCTGAAAAAAAGAAGTGCTTTTTGGTCTTAATTTAAGGTTAGGCATTAGGGTTAGCAGTCTGGTTAAGGTTAGGGTTAGGTTTAAAATCAGATTCTATGACTTTGTGGCTGTGCCAGCTAGTACTCTGCAGAGCTGCCTCCAGAACAACATTCATGAAGAAAAACGTGAACCTGCGCTTTAATCACTGCTGGCATAGTGGCATGGCAACAATAACCAGCTTTTACTGTATTCTGGCTAAATCATTATGTCATCATCATGTCTCAAATCAAATATTATTTGACCCATTTAATCCAAAAGGGATTCCCAATGAGTTTGAGAGGACCGCCTGAAATTTCAGCCTGTTTTGGTGGGATGGAGTTTTGGCCTGCCTGGTGACATCACCGGTAAATGAGTTAATAGACCAATAAGAAAGAGAGTTCCAAACCTCTCTGCCAATAACAGCTAGTTTTCAGTTTTCCTCCAGCCAGACCAGTCTAAGACAGTCCGAGCAAAATTCTTGCTAAAGAAATTGCTCTTTGCTGAGAAGCTATTTTAGTTTCTTTTGACCATTTTAATTGAAAAACAATCACGGTAGTGTACTTAATTGTTACCCAGAAATGATTTGATATTGAAATAAAAACGACTGCATTGGAACTGTTAAGTCGCTGTGTAGCGTTGGGCGAGGTGGCAGGCAATTAGTGAAGCGTGATGAACAGGCGACACACACACACACACACACACACACACACACACACACACACACACACACACACACACACACACACACACACACACACACACACACACAGCAGAAGTGCTGCTCTTCAAAGTGCATACATCTCTGCATGAGGCTCCTGCTAAGAAGATTATCACTGTAAAATGCTGCTATGTATATATCAGGGCACTGGCCTGTACGGGGATGTATCAGACAGATACATGTGTTCTCTGGACGGACATTAGTCTCAAAACACCCCAGAAAACTCCAAGCTAAGTGCTCAACCCTCAAATAGGACTACTGCTTCAACACATCATGAGACTAGAATGTACTTCTATGGTATTATGGTGTTGTCACAACACACCTGAATGGGACACTCTACACTGCCCCCAACAAGGCCTCATGAGCACAGCATGAGACTAGAATGTACTATACAGTACAGGGCATTACGCTTTTACTAAACTATTTAGGTTCAAGTGATCAACCGTTTATAATGATCATATTTTCCTGCACTTATGTGTTCACGATGGGGCGAAGCCTAACTTTCATTGAGGTCAATGGCAGAACAGAGAATTTCGTCTTAACGGGAAGTTGGGATTTGCCCCTATGAGAGGAGTGCACTGAATAACTTCCAAGAGACTTTATTTTCCAGTAAGTGTTGAGGTGGCCCTTCCCTCTCCTCTCATTCAGAGAGCCTGGCTATGAATAGATCCGTGGGGATGCATCATGCCTGTGAAGGTCTTGACACTGGTGAAGGAAAACATCTGGAGTTACAAAGCTGTTCTGCTTTTAAGCCTCCATGAGGTCTGCTCTGGATGGGAGCTGCTGCTGTCCAAGCCTCCATGAGGTCTGCTCTGGATGGGAGCTGCTGCTGTCCAAGCCTCCATGAGGTCTGCTCTGGATGGGAGCTGCTGCTGTCCAAGCCTCCATGAGGTCTGCTCTGGATGGGAGCTGCTGCTGTCCAAGCCTCCATGAGTTCTGCTCTGGATGGGAGCTGCTGCTGTCCAAGCCTCCATGAGTTCTGCTCTGGATGGGAGCTGCTGCTGTCCAAGCCTCCATGAGGTCTGCTCTGGATGGGAGCTGCTGCTGTCCAAGCCTCCATGAGGTCTGCTCTGGATGGGAGCTGCTGCTGTCCAAGCCTCCATGAGGTCTGCTCTGGATGGGAGCTGCTGCTGTCCAAGCCTCCATGAGGTCTGCTCTGGATGGGAGCTGCTGCTGTCCAAGCCTCCATGAGGTCTGCTCTGGATGGGAGCTGCTGCTGTCCAAGCCTCCATGAGGTCTGCTCTGGATGGGAGCTGCTGCTGTCCAAGCCTCCATGAGGTCCGCTCTGGATGGGAGCTGCTGCTGTCCAAGCCTCCATGAGGTCCGCTCTGGATGGGAGCTGCTGCTGTCCAAGCCGACAAGCTTCCAGGCCTCATAGTACTGACCAGTGGCTAGTTTTATCACAGCAGTCTTTAAGAACTGGACTCCCGAGTGACGCAGCAGTCTAAGGCACTGCATCTCAGTGCAAGAGGCGTCACTACAGTCCCTGGTTCGAATTCAGGCTGTATCACATCCGGCTGTGATTGGGAGTCCCATAGGGCGGCGCACAATTGGCCCAGTGTCATCTGGGGTAGGCCGTCATTGTACATAAGAATTTGTTCTTAACTGACTTGCCTAGTTAAATAAAGGTTAAATGAAAAAGAAACCAGGGGGAGTGTTTTGTCTCGAAGGGGATGGATGCAGCCAGTTGTAAAAATCCTGGATTATATTTCTGGTATTTCTGTCCTGGATATAGGCCTACAATGCGTGATCCAACGTTACTTTTTTTGTGATCAGAGATATACAGTTATGGCTTGAAGCATAGACACCATTTTCACAGGTTCATCTTCCATTACTTTTCCCCCAATGAAATTATATAAATTCTGTTAACTTAGTCATTCACTTTATTGTCACATGTCCCTACACTTGAATTTGATTTAGTGGCGATATTTCCATAGATCCACTTAGTTTCACAACCCTAGTGGTTAAAATAACACTACGGAGGGTAGTGTATACAGCCCAGACCAAGCTTCCTGCCATCCAGGACCTCTATACCAGGCGGTGTCAAAGGATGGTCCTAACAATTGCCAAAGACTCCAGCCAACCTATAGTCATAGACTGTTCTCTCTGCTACCGCATGGCAAGCGGTACTAGAGCACCAAGTCTAGGTCCAAAAGGCTTCTTAACAGCTTCTTCCCCCAAGCCATCAGACTGCTGAACGGCAAGAAAATTGGCTCCCCGACTATTAGCATTGACTCCCACCTCCCCCTTTTTTTTATGCTGCTGCTACTCGCTGTTTATTATCGATGCATAGTCACTTTACCCCTACCTACATGTACAAATTACCTCAATTACCTCGACTAACTTGTACCCCCGCACATTGACTCGGTACCGGTACCCCCTGTATATTGCTTTCAATGAAAATGACAGATCTATAACTCACATTTCTCTGTGAATTTGGTTGTGTCACCCAAAAAGTGACATATTATAGCTTTAAGGCAGGCTAGGATGTGATTGAGTGTCTGAAATTATCCACGATGCTGACTCTGATATGGTCTACACTTGCCTAGGCAGCCCCAGACCACCCTCCTCATCGGTCTCTGTTGACAGGCAGCCCCAGACCTCCACCCTCCTCATTGGTCTCTGTTGACAGGCAGCCCCAGACCTCCACCCTCCTCATCGGTCTCTGTTGACAGGCAGTCCCAGACCTCCACCCTCCTCATTGGTCTCTGTTGACAGGCAGCCCCAGACCACCCTCCTCATCGGTCCCTGTTGACAGGCAGCCCCAGACCTCCACCCTCCACATCGGTCTTTGTTGACAGGCAGACCGGGCAAGCTGTAAGGCAGGCTGGGCTGGGCAGGCTGCCATATGATTTCTTCACAGTGAAGGCCCATGAAACCGGACTGAGTCTCACCAGGCTTACCTGCCTAATCTACCCTGACATAATCCAGTATCCTAATCTCCTGAATAGTGAATAGTGACCCAATGAGGCCACCGTACTGTACCAGTGACGCTCAATGTGAGACTATGAGTCTGAGACTCACAGCGTGGAATGCTGCTTGTTACTAATGAATAACCCATGTGTCTCAGGCTCAAGGCAGCATCCAAGCTATTTCACTTCTCTCCAACAGCCAAGCCAGATTGAATCCTTGCCTCAGTCTCTCAGTTCTCTCTCTGCAGGTTCTTGACTGCTTGAGGCAATAGGCACACAGCAGTGCAGTCACATGTGGTTGTAATTAGTTAGTAATAGCTCTTTGCTTCACATTTTAGTGAAGATAAATACCTTTAGTGGTTATTGCATTTTCCTTTGTTTCTTGAGTTTGGTTTGTTTACTGGCTTGGCTGGCATTCTTATCCAGGTTCTATTTTCTGTTTCGTTTTGGATTGTTAACGTGATGTTGTTGAATGCTTTGCACCACTAGCTCTCTAGGAGTGAGAACATCTCTAGGAGTGAGAACATCTCTAGGAGTGAGAACATCTCTAGGAGTGAGAACATCTCTAGGAGTGAGAACATCTCTAGGAGTGAGAACATCTCTTGGCGTGAGAACATCTCTTGGCGTGAGAACATCTCTTGGCGTGAGAACATCTCTTGGCGTGAGAACATCTCTAGGCGTGAGAACATCTCTTGGCGTGAGAACATCTCTTGGCGTGAGAACATCTCTTGGCGTGAGAACATCTCTAGGAGTGAGAACATCTCTTGGCGTGAGAATATCTCTTGGAGTGAGAACATCTCTTGGGGTGAGAACATTAAGATTGCTCCCAAGTGGGCTCCTGAGTGGCGCTGCGGTCTAAGGCACTGCATCTCAGTGTAAAAGGTGTCACTGCAGTCCGTGGTTCAAATCCAGGTTGCATCACATCTGGCTGTGATTGGGAGTCCCATAGGGCGGTGCACAATTGGCTGGGGTAGGCCGTCATTGTAAATAAGAATTTGTTCTTAACTGACTTGCCTAGTTAAATAAAGGTTAAAAAAAGATATAATTCAGTTACATTTCATCCTGTTCAATTCATGTTAAAGGTCCAATGCAGCTATTTTTATCTCAATATTAAATCATTTCTGGGTAACAATTAAGTACCTTCCTGTCATTGTTTTAAATCAAAATGGTCAAAAATATACAAAAATAGCTTTTTTAGCAAAGAGCAATTTCTCAAGCAATAACAATTATAGGACTGTCTGGGAGTGGTCTGTTAGTTAAAACTAGCTGTTATTGGCAGGGGGGGTTGGAACCCTCTTTCTTATTGGTCTATTAACTAATGTACTGCCTGAGGCAGGCCAAAATTCCATGCCACCACAACAGGCTGCGATTTCAGGCTCTTACACTGTTACACTAAAAGGGCATTATCATAATTTTCACAATTTTACAGTATTATTCCAACCTCATCGTGTGGAAATATATATAAAACACAGGAAATGAATCATGTTTTTGACGGCACTGGGCCTTTAACGGCCTGTGTTCATTTACAAACAGTTTTGCAGTGTTACTACTCAAACGGTTTCCTGTGTGCTGATCACTATCGCCGTCCTCTCAACAAGCTGTGAAACGAGCACAATGGGGGAAACAGGCCCGACTGGATCAAGGCCTTTCCAGGCTAACATAAAGCACCAGCCTCAACTAGCAGACTGGTATTCCATTTACCTTTGTCTGTGTTGTAGTTAGGCAGAAGTGGGCCCTTCAGTACCTGATGATCTCTGTAGTTACACCCTCTTCCAGTGCCGTGACTAAATCTTCACAGGCCTGTGTGAACAAAATTATCACTTGGCCTCCCATCACAATTCACAACAGTAAATGAAAGGGAACAGACCAGATGAACTGGAAAGACATTCACACTTCCGGGTGGCCAAAAATAACAAATTGAAAGCCACACCCCCAATAAGCGATGCCTCTGAATCTCCTCTACAATATTATTGAACTGTATTTGCATATTTGCCAGCAGTCTTTGCACAACAAACACAAATAACATTGGAACTGTTCATTGAGGTTTGTTATGTGAACCAAATAGATGTACTAGTCATCAATACATTCAAATATAATACATTTAAAAAAGTTACAAATTACCATGACTGGGATGTGTTGCTGTGCAAATGACATGTAGGCCCATCTTTCAGTTAAACAATGTAATGACTTATGCAATGGTCTATAGTGTACAAATTCTAGGGCCTGCAAACTCTCACTATCAAGTGTTGCATTGGCCTTCTAGGGATCTGCTGCTATGCAGATCCCTAGAAGGCCAATGCAACTTCTAGGGATCTGCTGCTATGCAGATCCCTAGAAGGCCAATGCAACACTTGATAGTGAGAGTTTGCAGGCCCCCCATAACCAAGGGATCCAGTGGATGCACATTGCCAGCACTGCCTGGCCCTATGCCACTGCCCTCTTCACAGTACTTCTACACATTCAGATTAATAGTATGACAGCGGATGAACTGGAATGGTGCCATTGAATCCTCAACGATCTTACGGATTTGATCTCTTCTGCAAATAGACAACGAAACAAGCATTAAAGATGACATGGACATCAAAATGTGGAATCTGATTATTTGAATATGTTTTAAAGGGAATCAGATGTGCTTGGTTGTAGGCTGGGCTGTTGCTAGGGGAAGCAGTGTTGTTATGGTCAGAGTGAGGTTGGGTGTGTCCTCACCAGTGTCCAGACAGAAATGCTGGCTCATCCACAGCCTCTCTCAGTAATAAAACTACATAGGGAACACTCCCCTCTTGTGGCTGCTGCTGGTCCTGTGTTTTTCAGAATCACTTTTATTCTTGTGATTGAAGATTGTGGTAGAAGCTGTAAACAGGCGCATATGTTTCCTAAAGGCCACTTCAGTGGTGAACTAGAAAGTGAAAGCCGTTCTCGTATGGTTTGGTTGTGGAATAGAGAGACAATCTTAAAGTAGTGGGTTCCTGTCCTGAATGGATTTTCTGTCTGCAGTTTCTCAGTTGAAGGTAAGATAGCCAGTGATTTGTTTAGTATTTTATTTTGGGGCCCTGATCTCAGCTTTCACTGAACGACTCGGGACCTTATTCATTTTTGTCGATGCAATCATGACCTCTGATAGCTGGTCTGGAAGCTCTGTGTCACCAGACCAGATATCAGCTGATGACATTAAAACTGTGTGTGTGTGTGTGTGTGTGTGTGTGTGTGTGTGTGTGTGTGTGTGTGTGTGTGTGTGTGTGTGTGTGTGTGTGTGTGTGTGTGTGAAAAGACTGAAGCGAAGCTAGAAAAGACTAAAGCGGAACTAGAAAAGACTAAAGCGGAACTAGAAAAGACTGAAGCGGAACTAGAAAAGACTGAAGCTAAACTAGAAAAGACTGAAGCTAAACTAGAAAAGACTGAAGCTAAACTAGAAAAGACTGAAGCTAAACTAGAAAAGACTGAAGCGGAACTAGAAAAGACTGAAGCGGAACTAGAAAAGACTGAAGCGGAACTAGAAAAGACTGAAGCGGAACTAGAAAAGACTGAAGCGGAACTAGAAAAGACTAAAGCAGAACTAGAAAAGACTAAAGCAGAACTAGAAAAGACTAAAGCAGAACTAGAAAAGACTAAAGCGGAACTAGAAAAGACTGAAGCTAAACTAGAAAAGACTGAAGCGGAACTAGAAAAGACTGAAGCTAAACTAGAAAAGACTGAAGCTAAACTAGAAAAGACTGAAGCGGAACTAGAAAAGACTGAAGCGGAACTAGAAAAGACTGAAGCGGAACTAGAAAAGACTGAAGCGGAACTAGAAAAGACTGAAGCGGAACTAGAAAAGACTGAAGCGGAACTAGAAAAGACTGAAGCTAAACTAGAAAAGACTGAAGCGGAACTAGAAAAGACTGAAGCGGAACTAGAAAAGACTGAAGCGGAACTAGAAAAGACTGAAGCGGAACTAGAAAAGACTGAAGCAGAACTAGAAAAGACTAAAGCAGAACTAGAAAAGACTAAAGCAGAACTAGAAAAGACTAAAGCAGAACTAGAAAAGACTAAAGCGGAACTAGAAAAGACTGAAGCTAAACTAGAAAAGACTGAAGCGGAACTAGAAAAGACTGAAGCGGAACTAGAAAAGACTGAAGCGGAACTAGAAAAGACTGAAGCGGAACTAGAAAAGACTGAAGCGGAACTAGAAAAGACTGAAGCGGAACTAGAAAAGACTGAAGCGGAACTAGAAAAGACTGAAGCGGAACTAGAAAAGACTGAAGCTGAACTAGAAAAGACTGAAGCTAAACTAGAAAAGACTGAAGCGGAACTAGAAAAGACTGAAGCGGAACTAGAAAAGACTGAAGCGGAACTAGAAAAGACTGAAGCGGAACTAGAAAAGACTGATCATACGTACCAAATAATTTTTGTTCTATGTTTAGAACAATATAATGATAATAATAATATAATAATAATAACAGTGGCGTGCCGTGCCGTGGGCCTGGGGCCTGGGCCTTCAGTGAGGTACTACACAGTCCCACCCAAATTAATCCACCTCATTATGATGCCATGACTCTAGAAACTATACATTTAGACAGAAACGCAGTATAACCAGGCGTTGCGTCACCTTGAAATTGACAAATTGACATTTTTGGGTAAACAGTGTTTACCCAAAAACATGACACAATCAATGAGTCTTTTCAATATTTCCCTTCACCTTTTCATTGTGCAGCTCCGTTGCCCTGCGCGTTTGTTCTTTGAGCTGTCGATCCACTCCGGTGTCCCCAAAAGTTTTCAAAAGCACCATTGCTTGTTAGTGCCCAGCCGTACTTTGGTGTCTCGTTGCTGCCTTGGTTAGACAACTCAAGTTTGCAAAGCCAGTGTGGCTCCAAACACCAAATCGATCACTTGCAAATAATAGGCATTCCCAGCAGTACAGTTTGCAGTGCTTCTCGGAGCCAAGGAGCCTGTGAGCCATTGACAGCGCTCGTAGTTGAAACTTTGAAAGTGGCGAGCGAACTAAGCACTTTCCCGCCTGTGACAGGCTTTGTGGCGTCGGGCGACCTCTCCTTACAATGTCTAACTTTTCTTGAAAAGTTCGTCTTGAGAATGGCGTTATAATTATATCCTCGACCAAATCGATATCTTCTCCTCCTTCCGCCATTGTGGGTTGAAAAAACAGCTTAGTAGTACGCGAATTAATTCGTTTATCAAATTCAGTTTCCTAGATCTCCATAGGACCTGCCTCTCAATATTGGTAATCCAATCAAAAGACGTGCACGCACTACGCCTGCTAGCTGGCTCCTGTGTAACACTGGAGCCAGCCAGAAGGCGTACAATAGCCAACTCTAAAGCTGATTGGTTGACACTAAATTTTCATTTCCATTCACTATAAGCTACAAGCGCCCGCACTGTTGATTCTGAAGGCCTGAGGGCAGATTTTAGACCCCTGGCAACACATGATGGCTGAATATGATTGGATAAAAGATCTAACATAAAGACCAGCCCTCAAAATCTCAACCTGGGGCTGGAAGCAGTGCAACCAAGAGGAAAGCTATGAAATGAAGAGTATAACTCTTACTCTGGGGAATAATTTAATACATATTTGTGGGAAAATATATTTAAAAAAAAATTATATTCTGATGATGTTTAGGCCAGCAGAGAAGGCCTTGCAGGCCCTAACGGCCCACCACTGAATAATAATAATAATATGGGGCGGCAGGTAGCCTAGTGGTTAGAGTGTTGGGCCAGTAACCGAAAGGTTGCTGGATCGAATCCCCAAGCTGACGAGGTAAAAATCTGTCGTTCTGCACCTGAACATGGCAGTTAACCCACTGTTCCCCGGTAGGCCGTCATTGTAAATAAGAATTTGTTCTTAACTGACTTGCTTAGTTAAATATATATTTATTTTTTTTTACAAATATAATATCATACAGTGTATTAGAATAAGTGGATTACCTGGAACCTATACAGCAATCAGCTCAGAATCGTGTGTGTGTGTGTGTGTGTGTGTGTGGTGTGTGGTGTGTGGTGTGTGGTGTGTGGTGTGTGGTGTGTGGTGTGTGTGTGTGTGTGTGTGTGTGTTAAGCATGGCTATTGGTCATCATGGTATTCTCTTAAACAATGAAATGAGTGACGAGATCACAGCAGCATTGATAACCAAATGCTAAAGGTTATTGAGGACGGGCAGACTTAAAAGCACTCTGATCTAATTTAACTTCAAAGGCTTGTTTCAAGCTATATTAGCCAGCTAGCTGCATAGTAAACACTAACAGAAAGACAGGAACCATAGCCTCTACACCAAGCTCCCAGTCCCTCACTCTTAGCTGCTATGGTAACGCTTCCCTCTCATTTGAAACTTAATAATCAACTATTATTTCATTAACTGTTTCCATGTAAATTATTAGTTATTTGATAGTAGCACAGCTCAATGTGTCATCTTTACCTAATGGGCTTACTGAGTTTTATGTTGAACTTTCTGCTCAGCTTGCTTACGCTAACGCTAGCAGTAATGGTAGTCACTGCAGAGATACTTATTAGAGACCATGGAATATTGTATGGTCTGCTTTGATTTGACTGTTATACATACACCCTGTTGAATGCATATTGTCTTTCTCTGTCTGTGTCTTCTTCAGGCTGAGGCGAGACTGGCAGCGAAGCGGGCGGCCAGAGCAGAGGCACGGGAGATACGCATGAAGGAACTGGAGAGACAGCAGAAAGAGGTGACACACACACACCTCTGCACGGTGGTAATATACTTTACCAAAAACCTGTTTGTCTTCCATACTAACAACATGTCCTAACCTACTGTCTTTCTATTGTCCTGCCTTCTCTTCTCCGTGGTGTCCTGCTCCTTCTGTCCACCATGTTGTTTTAGATGTATCAAAGCCAGAAGGTAGGCCTCCATTTTGTTTTAGGTGTATCAAAGCCAGAAGGTAGGCCTCCTTTCTTCAAATTTTCTCCTTCTCTCTTTCCTGTTCACGTTTCACTCCTATTGGCATCTGAATGCTAACTGTCGTTGTCAGATCAAAGATCAATGAATGTATCTTTCAAATCGCTTGACCTAAATCAAATCACTCGCTGTGTGTATCTTTTGTCTAACATGTACGATTATTTGATTTCAGCACTGTTAAAAAACAAGTCGCTTTTTATCTCTTTCCATTTCCTTGTCTTTCCTTTCTAATGCCTTCCTTCCTCTGGTTTCCTCTTCCTGCCCTCTCCTCTCCGCCCCCAGAAATACTATGGTCTGGACAACAAATGGGGCCACATTGAGCAGTGGATGGTAGGACGTGTACTGCAGTATAAGATCCCTGCTAGTTTCTGCTAGACTGCTGTGACTGCATGATGACTCTGATAATATAATATATACTGTCTATTGAAACAGCTTACTGCACACTGGTAATATAATATATACTGTCTATTGAAACAGCTTACTACACACTGGTAATATAATATATACTGTCTATTGAAACAGCTTACTGCACACTGGTAATATAATATATACTGTCTATTGAAACAGCTTACTGCACACTGGTAATATAATATATACTGTCTGTTGAAACAGCTTACTGCACACTGGTAATATAATATATACTGTCTATTGAAACAGCTTACTGCACACTGGTAATATAATATATACTGTCTGTTGAAACAACTTACTGCACACTGGTAATATAATATACACTGTCTGTTGAAACAGCTTACTGCAAACCCTAGGTAGTAGTAGTGTTTCACTGTGTACAGTGCATTGCCTGCATCGCCTGCATCGAGGAAGTGTTTAGTAAATGTGAGGCAAATGTGAGGCATGCACAGTGTTGAACACAATATATTGCACAGTGTTGTTTAGTATTCTCTATTTCTATGTCCCATCCTGTTGATAATATCATAGTTGTCCTGGATATAGCTGGACCTAGAAGCTTGGCATGTGTAGGTGCTCTCAGGCAGCACAGGGGCAGCATGTGTGCTTTTAAAGGTCTGTCGTGAACCAGGCCAGACAGGGACAGAGTTGATCCTCACTTCACTAGATCCTGTACCGCTACGGGGGTCTCCCATGCCATCTGACAGGGGTTAAACCCTTTTCACGGTACTGGGATCGCCATGACAACCCACCAGGAGGATTAAATCCATGCCACATGACCTAGGAGTTTACAGTAGACCCTCCTCACCCCACCCCCACCTCTCTCTGGGCTTGTCTAACCAGTGGCTGTGTGCCTGCATCAGAGTAGAGAGGCCAGGGAATGCATAAGTAGTGTACTGTAAATAAACGCATGCAGTGTCATGTCCAGATATGGGTTTGATTCCATTTCAATTTCAGTCAATTAGAGATGTTCTACATCCAGGTCAACTGACAGGAATGGGAATGGAAATAACCCCAGCCCCAGCGTTCCCAAAACCAATCCAGTTTTGCCTCGTGCAGATTGTGTTTTTGTTTGGTCTTTGTCTATAAAATCCACATCTGGTGGCAGACCCAGAACCACTTCCTTGACCTTTCCTCCTGACCTCTAACCTTTAACCGGGTACTTTCTTTTCCTCTTTCCTTCCGGGCCTTCCAGGAGGAGAGTGAGAGGTACTCCTCCCGTCCTTCACGGAGACACACGTCGGTCTGTATCCTCTCCCTGTCTTCTCCTCTCTACCGTTATACAGCCTGCCTGACTCCCCTGTCTTCTCTCTACCGTTATACAGCCTGACTCCCCCTGTCTTCTCCTCTCTACCGTTATACAGCCTGACTCCCCCTGTCTTCTCCTCTCTACCGTTATACAGCCTGACTCCCCCTGTCTTCTCCTCTCTACCGTTATACAGCCTGACTCCCCCTGTCTTCTCCTCTCTACCGTTATACGGCCTGACTCCCCCCGTCTTTTCCTCTCTACCGTTATACGGCCTGACTCCCCCCGTCTTTTCCTCTCTACCGTTATACGGCCTGCCTGACTCCCCTGTCTTCTCCTCTCTACCGTTATACAGCCTGACTCCCCCTGTCTTTTCCTCTCTACCGTTATACGGCCTGCCTGACTCCCCTGTCTTCTCTCTACCATTATACGGCCTGACTCCTCCTGTCTTCTCCTCTCTACCGTTATACGGCCTGACTCCCCCCGTCTTCTCCTCTCTACCGTTATACGGCCTGACTCCCCCTGTCTTTTCCTCTCTACCGTTATACGGCCTGACTCCCCCTGTCTTCACCTCTCTACCGTTATACGGCCTGCCTGACTCCCCTGTCTTCTCCTCTCTACCGTTATACAGCCTGACTCCCCCTGTCTTTTCCTCTCTACCGTTATACGGCCTGCCTGACTCCCCTGTCTTCTCTCTACCATTATACAGCCTGACTCCCCCTGTCTTCTCCTCTCTACCGTTATACGGCCTGACTCCCCCTGTCTTCTCCTCTCTACCGTTATACAGCCTGACTCCCCCTGTCTTCTCTCTACCATTATACGGCCTGCCTGACTCCCCCTGTCTTCTCCTCTCTACCGTTATACGGCCTGAGTCCCCCTGTCTTCTCCTCTCTACCGTTATACGGCCTGAGTCCGCGTCTTCTCCTCTCTACCGTTATACGGCCTGCCTGACTCCCCTGTCTTCTCCTCTCTACCGTTATACGGACTGACTCCCCCTGTCTTCTCCTCTCTACCGTTATATGGCCTGAGTCCCCGTCTTCTCCTCTCTACCGTTATATGGCCTGAGTCCCCGTCTTCTCCTCTCTACCGTTATATGGCCTGCCTGACTCCCCCTGTCTTCACCTCTACCGTTATATGGCCTGCCTGACTCCCCCTGTCTTCACCTCTACCGTTATACGGCCTGCCTGACTCCCCCTGTCTTCTCCTCTCTACCGTTATACGGCCTGAGTCCGCGTCTTCTCCTCTCTACCGTTATACGGCCTGCCTGACTCCCCTGTCTTCTCCTCTCTACCGTTATACGGACTGACTCCCCCTGTCTTCTCCTCTCTACCGTTATACGGCCTGAGTCCCCGTCTTCTCCTCTCTACCATTATACGGCCTGCCTGACTCCCCCTGTCTTCACCTCTACCGTTATACGGCCTGCCTGACTGCCCTGTTTTCTCCTCTCTACCGTTATACGGACTGACTCCCCCTGTCTTCTCCTCTCTACCGTTATACGGACTGACTCCCCCTGTCTTCTCCTCTCTACCGTTATACGGCCTGAGTCCCCGTCTTCTCCTCTCTACCATTATACGGCCTGCCTGACTCCCCTGTCTTCTCTCTACCGTTATACGGCCTGCCTGACTCCCCTGTCTTCTCCTCTCTACCGTTATACGGCCTGACTCCCCCTGTCTTCACCTCTCTACCGTTATACGGCCTGCCTGACTCCCCTGTCTTCTCCTCTCTACCGTTATACGGCCTGACTCCTCCTGTCTTCTCCTCTCTACCGTTATACGGCCAGCCTGACCCCCCCTGTCTTCTCCTCTCTACCGTTATACAGACTAACTCCCCCATCTTCACCTCTCTACCGTTATACGGCCTGACTCCCCCATCTTCACCTCTCTACCGTTATACGGCCTGACTCCCCCATCTTCACCTCTCTACCGTTATACGGCCTGACTCCCCCATCTTCACCTCTCTACCGTTATACGGCCTGACTCCCCCATCTTCACCTCTCTCTACCGTTATACGGCCTGACTCCCCCATCTTCACCTCTCTACCGTTATACGGCCTGACTCCCCCATCTTCACCTCTCTACCGTTATACGGCCTGACTCCCCCATCTTCACCTCTCTCTACCGTTATACGGCCTGACTCCCCCATCTTCACCTCTCTACCGTTATACGGCCTGACTCCCCCATCTTCACCTCTCTCTACCGTTATACGGCCTGTCTGACAAACGTGTGCTTTCTTTCCTGTATGTTATTGTGTATATAAGTAATGATTCCGGAACGCTCTGAGGTAGAGGCTGCCTCTATACACAGCTCTAGGATCAGCTCATCCTCTCCAAATCCAAAGCAGAACTGGGTTAGGATTCAAATGGGAACTTTTAGGTCAGTGTCTAGGGGCAGCTTCAATCCACTGCTACAGCCCAACAACGCACAATGATACACCTTGTGCATTGATTGATTGTTGTGTGTTTGTGTTTATGTGTCCCTTTCCCTCCCAGATCTCAGACGATGAGGAACGGATGTCGGTGGGGAGCCGAGGAAGCCTTAGGGTTAGTATATACCATAGAGATCCTATTAAATGACTAGTTCTATGATATCTACTTCCTGCTTCTCTAACATCTCGTAGTATAAGGCCTACTGTATATAGGACAGACTAAGAGCTCCATTCAATCTGTATCGCTGCAGTAAAGGCAATGTTCCCACGTTAGCGAAGACTGCATTCACCGTAAGCGCTGCATATGTCGGCTCAATGGGAAATCACCTTTACATTTCCATCACGCAATCTGTAACGCTTCAGCTATCCAGGCTGAATAGGGCCCTGACATAACACACAGCTCATTGAACTCCCACCGGTCATATTTGACATCAAGAATGTCAGCAATGAGACGGTTGTAAAAGTCTCTTCCTCCATGTGTCATGATGTCTCAGAGATACTACACACAACTGAGGTAACATTCCGGTACATGTCTCCGGTATCAGAGTTGGAATGTGGCCTTTGAAACATGGTTTAACCGTTGCAAAGTCTGGGCGATTTTCTCTCTACCTTTTTAAAGGAACTCCTCCATGCCTCGTCCCAATATGGCGATGGGACCCCGCCTGATGTGGGAACACCACCTGTCGTGTGAAAAACACCTCTATTTAAATCTGAGGTGATGATGATGGAATCACTGACGGTGAAGGTGTTCTATTAAAAAGGGGTTTTGAAGACACACAAGGTTCACACACTGAGAGTTGAGGCATTATCAAACAAGCAAGACTACATGGTTATAAGCTAGGCTAGTAGGACTAAGTTAACACTGGTACACAGACAGTTGTTATGGTAATGAAACTGTAGACTTTTGGCCGGGAAGGCATGCATGCGCTTGAAATGGCTCATAACCCAACTAGTTATCAGCACACCCCAGACAGTGAACGTGGTTTAACAGGACGGTCTGGTTGTCGACTGTATTGTCACCGCACTTCCCTTGTCATAATAACTGTCACTAATGAATGTCTGAAATGCCTCTAGACATAACAACATGCCTTTTTGTTTTGGTCCCTTGTCAAAGGAGTTGACACATTTTATCTCTCTCTGTTGGGTTCATTTTCCAGAGGAATCATTTCTCTATTCTTATTTTGTTTCTCTCTCTTTCACTCTCCCCTCATCTCTGTGTCTCTCTCTCTCTCTCTCTCTCTCTCTCTCTCTCTCTCTCTCTCTCTCTCTCTCTCTCTCTCTCTCTCTCTCTCTCTCTCTCTCTCTCTCTCTCTCTCTCTCTCTCTCTCTCTCTCTCTCTCTCTCTCTCTCTCTCTCTCTCTCTCTCTCTTTCACTCTCCCCTCATCTCTGTGTCTCTCTCTCTCTCTCTCTCTCTCTCTGTGTGTTGTGGCGTTGTAGAGAAACTTCTCATCTGATCTGTACTGCAGCTCCAACAGTCTCCCCTCCCTCAGACATCAAAATTCCACTCAAAATGGCCGGGTCTGTCCCCACTCATTTATTCCTCTCTCCTTCACGTCTCATCCCTCTTTCCATTTCCCAATGCTGCTCCACCTTTTCCCATTTCCTTTTTCCCCTCCTTACTTCCCTACCCACTCAATCTCTCCCTCCTTCCCTACCCACTCAACCTCTCCTTTCCTTCTTCCCTACCTTCTCACCCTCTCCTTTCCTCCTTCCCTACCCACTCACTCACTCACTCACCCTCTCCCTCCTTCCCTACCCACTCACCCTCTCCTTTCCTCCTTTCCTACCCACTCAACCTCTCCCTTCTTCCCTACCCACTCACCCCCTCCTTCCCTACCCACTCAACTTCTCCCTCCTTCCCTACCCACTCAACCTCACCCTCCTGTTGGTTTCTTAGAATGACAGAATAGGAGATTCTCAAAACGTAGAGCTTTTTCCAGTTGTACATACTAGATAGAATCACTGTTGTTTATCACTTACAGTAGAATGTTGGATTGTTTCCCTCTCTGTCCATCTTCAGCCCTCCATGCTCTTTATTGATGGCCCACGCACCCAGAGTCACAGGGTTGGTTCCTCTTTCCTATGACCTCTGACCCTTCACCACCTGTTTAGACAGTAGATAGATAGATCTGTGATGTGTCATTGCTAGTGTCATTATAAGGCATGTGAGAATGGTTTGGCAGAGGGGCTAGATGTTATCAAGACCCACATACAGTCCTGGCCCTAAAAGTTACATTTCCAAAATACTTTGATGTGTTAAGGAGAACGTGAGACAGTAAGCTGAGTTGCAGAAGTACAGTGGTGTCTTCAAGGTGGCATGCTATAAGACTGGTCCTTTTCCTGCATGATTACTGAGATGGATGTGTATGTGTGCGTGCGTGCGTGAGGTGTAGTCTGATCCAGTGTGTATGTGTTTGTGAGGTGAAGTCTGATGCAGTGTGTTTGTGTGTGTGTGATTGTGATTGTGAGTTGAAGTCTGATCCAGAGCGTGTATGTATGCGTGTGTTTGTGAGGTGAAGTCTGATGCAGTGTGTGTGTGTCTCTCTCCTATCTACAGGGCTCTGTGTGTGACGAGGCTGTGCAGAGTAGCACACGGCGCTTTAGTGGCTCCATCTCTCGCGGTGTAAGAAGCGCTGACGCCCCCTCTCTTACCCTGAGGGAGGTTGCTTGGCATGCCCCCTGTGGCAACATGGGACTGCATAGTCCAGCGGTGGTCAACCCTCCTCCTGGAGAGATACGAGCTACTGGGTATGCAGGCTTTTGATCCAGCCCTGCTCTAACATGATTCAGCTAATCAACACCCAGATGAGTAGCTGATTAGTAGAACCATTTGTATTGGAGCAGGTCTGGAGCAAAAGCCTACACATCCAATAGGTTTCTGGGAAGACAGTTGGCCAGCCCTGGCCATAGTCTGTCTGCATGACAGTGTTGTCAGTCTCTACTTCTATCAGGGTCAGTGGTGTCTTCTGTTTTTATCAGACACACCAAACAAGGAATCCTTCTTTAACTCGTTGTATTCCACTAATTCCCACCCTGTCTTGTGTGTTGATGACTTTTGGAAACACAGTGCAAAGTCCTAGTGAGATTGTGTGGGGTTTTCAAGTATGTCTGGAATTGTGGTTGTTGTGACGGTTTTCAAATCAAAAGGGAGGCTTGAATAGACAGCATGCATGTAATGTATCACTGTGTTACCCTGATGAGGGGGCCTTGCTTGGCATGCCCCATGTGCCAACGTGGAATTGCATTGTGGGGTCGACCCACCCTCCTCTTGAAGCGATACTAGCGGCAGGCTGGGTGTGCAGGCTTTTATTCCAGCCCTGCTTGAACACACCTGATTCTCTCCAGTAGGAGGGTTGGCCACCCCAGGAGAAGTCTGCATGACAGTGTCGTCACCCCACTACTTCTTTCTATTGGGGTTTCTTGTTTCTTTCCCACCTGTGGATTTCAGACTTCCAGAAGAAGGAATCCATGTTTTCAGTTAGCTGTATTCAACCAATAACCATCCTGAATTATCTTACAGTGCGTCTTGTGTGTCGATGACGTTTGCAAACACTGTGTCAAGTCACAGTTTGATTGTGACTTTGTTGCGTGGGGTTTGCAGTATGTCTACAATGGTGGAGAGTGGAGCGTACGCATGGAATTGTATGTGTCTGGGTTTTTGATGTGTGGGAGGGTTGTCTTTGGTCTAACAGGGCCTGGTTGACTTGTCTATCAATGTATTCCCTTGTCTCTCCAGCTCTGTCTGTCCCTGCTTCCGCTCTGTCTGTCCCTGCTTCCGCTCAGTCTGTCCCTGCTTCCGCTCAGTCTGTCCCTGCTTCCGCTCAGTCTGTCCCTGCTTCCGATCTGTCTGTCCCTGCTTCCGCTCAGTCTGTCCCTGCTTCCGCTCAGTCTGTCCCTGCTTCCCTTCTGTCTGTCCCTGCTTCAGCTCTGTCTGTCCCTGCTTCCGCTAAGTCTGTCCCTGCTTCCGCTCTGTCTGTCCCTGCTTCCGCTCTGTCTGTCCCTGCTTCCGCTCTGTCTGTCCCTGCTTCAGCTCTGTCTGTCCCTGCTTCAGCTCTGTCTGTCCCTGCTTCCGCTCTGTCTGTCCCTGCTTCCGCTCAGTCTGTCCCTGCTTCCGCTCAGTCTGTCCCTGCTTCCGCTCAGTCTGTCCCTGCTTCCGCTCAGTCTGTCCCTGCTTCCGCTCAGTCTGTCCCTGCTTCCGCTCTGTCTGTCCCTGCTTCCGCTCTGTCTGTCCCTGCTTCCGCTCTGTCTGTCCCTGCTTCAGCTCTGTCTGTCCCTGCTTCAGCTCTGTCTGTCCCTGCTTCAGCTCTGTCTGTCCCTGCTTCCGCTCTGTCTGTCCCTGCCTCCGCTCAGTCTGTCCCTGCTTCCGCTCAGTCTGTCCCTGCTTCAGCTCAGTCTGTCCCTGCTTCCCTTCTGTCTGTCCCTGCTTCAGCTCTGTCTGTCCCTGCTTCAGCTCTGTCTGTCCCTGCTTCCGCTCTGTCTGTCCCTGCCTCCGCTCAGTCTGTCCCTGCTTCCGCTCAGTCTGTCCCTGCTTCAGCTCAGTCTGTCCCTGCTTCCCTTCTGTCTGTCCCTGCTTCCGCTCTGTCTGTCCCTGCTTCCGCTCTGTCTGTCCCTGCTTCAGCTCTGTCTGTCCCTGCTTCCGCTCTGTCTGTCCCTGCTTCCGCTCTGTCTGTCCCTGCTTCCGCTCTGTCTGTCCCTGCTTCCGCTCTGTCTGTCCCTGCTTCCGCTCAGTCTGTCCCTGCTTCCGCTCAGTCTGTCCCTGCTTCCGCTCAGTCTGTCCCTGCTTCTGCTCTGTCTGTCCCTGCTTCAGCTCTGTCTGTCCCTGCTTCAGCTCTGTCTGTCCCTGCTTCCGCTCTGTCTGTCCCTGCTTCCGCTCAGTCTGTCCCTGCTTCCGCTCAGTCTGTCCCTGCTTCAGCTCAGTCTGTCCCTGCTTCCCTTCTGTCTGTCCCTGCTTCAGCTCTGTCTGTCCCTGCTTCAGCTCTATCTGTCCCTGCTTCAGCTCTGTCTGTCCCTGCTTCCGCTCTGTCTGTCCCTGCTTCCGCTCTGTCTGTCCCTGCTTCCGCTCTGTCTGTCCCTGCTTCCGCTCTGTCTGTCCCTGCTTCAGCTCTGTCTGTCCCTGCTTCCGCTCAGTCTGTCCCTGCTTCCGCTCTGTCTGTCCCTGCTTCCGCTCTGTCTGTCCCTGCTTCCGCTCTGTCTGTCCCTGCTTCAGCTCTGTCTGTCCCTGCTTCCGCTCAGTCTGTCCCTGCTTCCGCTCAGTCTGTCCCTGCTTCCGCTCTGTCTGTCCCTCCTTCCGCTCTGTCTGTCCCTGCTTCCGCTCTGTCTGTCCCTGCTTCCGCTCTGTCTGTCCCTGCTTCCGCTCTGTCTGTCCCTGCTTCCGCTCTGTCTGTCCCTGCTTCCGCTCTGTCTGTCCCTGCTTCAGCTCTGTCTGTCCCTGCTTCCGCTCTGTCTGTCCCTGCTTCCGCTCTGTCTGTCCCTGCTTCCGCTCTGTCTGTCCCTCCTTCCGCTCTGTCTGTCCCTGCTTCCGCTCTGTCTGTCCCTGCTTCCGCTCTGTCTGTCCCTGCTTCCGCTCTGTCTGTCCCTGCTTCCGCTCTGTCTGTCCCTGCTTCCGCTCTGTCTGTCCCTGCTTCCGCTCTGTCTGTCCCTGCTTCCGCTCTGTCTGTCCCTGCTTCCGCTCTGTCTGTCCCTGCTTCCGCTCTGTCTGTCCCTGCTTCCGCTCTGTCTGTCCCTGCTTCCGCTCTGTCTGTCCCTGCTTCCGCTCTGTCTGTCCCTGCTTCAGCTCTGTCTGTCCCTGCTTCAGCTCTGTCTGTCCCTGCTTCCGCTCTGTCTGTCCCTGCTTCCGCTCTGTCTGTCCCTGCTTCCGCTCTGTCTGTCCCTGCTTCCGCTCTGTCTGTCCCTGCTTCCGCTCTGTCTGTCCCTGCTTCCGCTCTGTCTGTCCCTGCTTCAGCTCTGTCTGTCCCTGCTTCCGTTCAGTCTGTCCCTGCTTCCGCTCTGTCTGTCCCTGCTTCCGCTCTGTCTGTCCCTGCCTCCGCTCTGTCTGTCCCTGCTTCCGCTCTGTCTGTCCCTGCTTCCGCTCTGTCTGTCCCTGCTTCCGCTCTGTCTGTCCCTGCTTCCGCTCTGTCTGTCCCTGCTTCCGCTCTGTCTGTCCCTGCTTCCGCTCTGTCTGTCCCTGCTTCAGCTCTGTCTGCCCCTGCTTCCGATCTGTCTGCCCCTGCTTCCGCTCTGTCTGTCCCTGCTTCCGCTCTGTCTGTCCCTGCTTCCGCTCTGTCTGTCCCTGCTTCCGCTCTGTCTGTCCCTGCTTCCGCTCTGTCTGTCCCTGCTTCCGCTCTGTCTGTCCCTGCTTCAGCTCTGTCTGTCCCTGCTTCCGCTCTGTCTGTCCCTGCTTCCGCTCTGTCTGTCCCTGCTTCCGCTCTGTCTGTCCCTGCTTCCGCTCTGTCTGTCCCTGCTTCCGCTCTGTCTGTCCCTGCTTCAGCTCTGTCTGTCCCTGCTTCCGCTCTGTCTGTCCCTGCTTCCGCTCTGTCTGTCCCTGCTTCCGCTCTGTCTGTCCCTGCTTCCGCTCTGTCTGTCCCTGCTTCCGCTCTGTCTGTCCCTGCTTCAGCTCTGTCTGTCCCTGCTTCAGCTCTGTCTGTCCCTGCTTCAGCTCTGTCTGTCCCTGCTTGCTGACTGACAAACTCTGTGACTAACGTCTCTCTCTCTCTTTTTCATTTCCTTCTCTTTTCCTATTTTATCCATCTTCTTTTTATGCCAGCCTTCAGACTACAGTGGTTTTCTGGGCTCCAACTCTCGGGCCTCGTCCAGGGCCAGCTCTGCCCGTGCCAGCCCAGTGGTGAGCTCTCTTCACTGGTCACTCCCTCTAACCCGCAGCCTTCTTTAGGCCTAGTCCTTACATCCCTTTCTCTGTTCTCTATTCTGTTAAATGACTGCCCACTTATTATCATCCCAATGAAGAGTGTATTGTCCAGAGATCTGAACTCTATGGTCTGTCCTGTGTGTCCTCTGCACCAAGGTAATGCTCATAGACAGCTGACAGTGCTCAGGTTCCTTATGCCCCTTGGTGGACATTACAAAGACTGCAGCTTTGGTACAAGCAAAGAATATATGGTCCCGACCTGGCCAATGTGAGGTGGGCCTCTGTGTGGACGCATTGGTGTGTGGGTGACACTGACAGTGGACAACTAACATGCAGCCTGGACTGGAGTGGATATGATATGACTAACTCTGTAGTGTCCAGTGGATATGATATGACTAACTCTGTAGTGTCCAATGATATGATTAACTGTAGTGTCCAGTGAATATGATATGACTGACTCTGTAGTGTCCAGTGAATATGATATGACTAACTCTGTAGTGTCCAGTGAATATGATATGATTAACTCTGTAGTGTCCAGTGGATATGATATGACTAACTCTGTAGTGTCCAGTGATATGATTAACTGTAGTGTCCAGTGAATATGATATGACTAACTCTGTAGTGTCCAGTGGATATGATATGACTAACTCTGTAGTGTCCAGTGATATGATTAACTGTAGTGTCCAGTGAATATGATATGACTGACTCTGTAGTGTCCAGTGGATATGATATGACTAACTCTGTAGTGTCCAGTGATATGATTAACTGTAGTGTCCAGTGAATATGATATGACTGACTCTGTAGTGTCCAGTGGATATGATATGACTAACTCTGTAGTGTCCAGTGATATGATTAACTGAAGTGTCCAGTGGATATGATAAGATTAACTCTGTAGTGTCCAGTGGATATTATATGATTAACTCTGTAGTGTCCAGTGGATATGATATGATTAACTCTGTAGTCTCAGTGGATATGATATGACTAACTCTGTAGTGTCCAGTGATATGATTAACTGAAGTGTCCAGTGGATATGATAAGATTAACTCTGTAGTGTCCAGTGGATATGATAAGATTAACTCTGTAGTGTCCAGTGGATATGATAAGATTAACTCTGTAGTGTCCAGTGGATATTATATTATTAACTCTGTAGTGTCCAGTGGATATGATAAGATTAACTCTGTAGTGTCCAGTGGATATGATATTATTAACTCTGTAGTGTCCAGTGGATATGATAAGATTAACTCTGTAGTGTCCAGTGGATATGATATGATTAACTCTGTAGTGTCCAGTGGATATTATATTATTAACTCTGTAGTGTCCAGTGGATATGATAAGATTAACTCTGTAGTGTCCAGTGGATAGGACTAACTCTGTAGTCTCAGTGGATATGATAAGATTAACTCTGTAGTGTCCAGTGGATATGATATTATTAACTCTGTAGTGTCCAGTGGATATGATAAGATTAACTCTGTAGTGTCCAGTGGATATGATATGATTAACTCTGTAGTGTCCAGTGGATATTATATTATTAACTCTGTAGTGTCCAGTGGATATGATAAGATTAACTCTGTAGTGTCCAGTGGATAGGACTAACTCTGTAGTCTCAGTGGATATGATAAGATTAACTCTGTAGTGTCCAGTGGATATGATATTATTAACTCTGTAGTGTCCAGTGGATATGATAAGATTAACTCTGTAGTGTCCAGTGGATAGGACTAACTCTGTAGTCTCAGTGGATATGATAAGATTAACTCTGTAGTCTCCAGTGGATATGATATGATTAACTCTGTAGTGTCCAGTGGATATGATATGATTAACTCTGTAGTGTCCAGTGGATATGATATGATTAACTCTGTAGTGTCCAGTGGATAGGACTAACTCTGTAGTCTCAGTGGATATGATAAGATTAACTCTGTAGTGTCCAGTGGATATGATATTATTAACTCTGTAGTGTCCAGTGGATATGATAAGATTAACTCTGTAGTGTCCAGTGGATAGGACTAACTCTGTAGTCTCAGTGGATATGATAAGATTAACTCTGTAGTGTCCAGTGGATATGATATGATTAACTCTGTAGTGTCCAGTGGATATTATATTATTAACTCTGTAGTGTCCAGTGGATATGATAAGATTAACTCTGTAGTGTCCAGTGGATAGGACTAACTCTGTAGTCTCAGTGGATATGATAAGATTAACTCTGTAGTGTCCAGTGGATATGATATTATTAACTCTGTAGTGTCCAGTGGATATGATAAGATTAACTCTGTAGTGTCCAGTGGATAGGACTAACTCTGTAGTCTCAGTGGATATGATAAGATTAACTCTGTAGTCTCCAGTGGATATGATATGATTAACTCTGTAGTGTCCAGTGGATATGATATGATTAACTCTGTAGTGTCCAGTGGATATTATATGATTAACTCTGTAGTGTCCAGTGGATATGATAAGATTAACTCTGTAGTGTCCAGTGGATATTATATGATTAACTCTGTAGTGTCCAGTGGATATGATAAGATTAACTCTGTAGTCTCAGTGGATATGATATGACTAACTCTGTAGTGTCCAGTGGATATAAGATTAACTCTGTAGTGTCCAGTGGATATGATATTATTAACTCTGTAGTGTCCAGTGGATATGATAAGATTAACTCTGTAGTGTCCAGTGGATATGATAAGATTAACTCTGTAGTCTCAGTGGATATGATATGACTAACTCTGTAGTGTCCAGTGGATATGATATGACTAACTCTGTAGTGTCCAGTGGATATGATATGATTAACTCTGTAGTGTCCAGTGGATATGATATGACTAACTCTGTAGTGTCCAGTGATATGATTAACTGTAGTGTCCAGTGAATATGATATGACTGACTCTGTAGTGTCCAGTGGATATGATATGACTAACTCTGTAGTGTCCAGTGGATATGATGTGATTAACTCTGTAGTCTCCAGTGGATATGATATGATTAACTCTGTAGTGTCCAGTGGATATGATATGACTAACTCTGTAGTGTCCAGTGGATATGATATGACTAACTCTGTAGTGTCCAGTGGATATGATAAGATTAACTCTGTAGTGTCCAGTGGATATGATAAGATTAACTCTGTAGTGTCCAGTGGATATGATGTGATTAACTCTGTAGTCTCCAGTGGATATGATGTGATTAACTCTGTAGTCTCAGTGGATATGATAAGATTAACTCTGTAGTGTCCAGTGGATATGATATGACTAACTCTGTAGTGTCCAGTGGATATGACTAACTCTGTAGTCTCCAGTGGATATGATATGATTAACTCTGTAGTCTCCAGTGGATATGATGTGATTAACTCTGTAGTGTCCAGTGGATATGATAAGATTAACTCTGTAGTGTCCAGTGGATATGATATGACTAACTCTGTAGTCTCCAGTGGATATGATATGACTAACTCTGTAGTCTCCAGTGGATATGATATGACTAACTCTGTAGTGTCCAGTGGATATGATATGATTAACTCTGTAGTGTCCAGTGGATACGATAAACTCTGTCGTGTCCAGTGGATAGGACTAACTCTGTAGTCTCCAGTGGATATGATATGACTAACTCTGTAGTCTCCAGTGGATATGATTAACTGTAGTGTCCAGTGAATATGATATGACTAACTCTGTAGTGTCCAGTGGATATGATATGACTAACTCTGTAGTCTCCAGTGGATATGATATGACTAACTCTGTAGTCTCCAGTGGATATGATGTGATTAACTCTGTAGTCTCCAGTGGATATGATAAGATTAACTCTGTAGTCTCAGTGGATATGATAAACTCTGTAGTGTCCAGTGGATAGGACTAACTCTGTAGTGTCTAGTGGATATGACTAATTTAATTATGTAGTCTCCAGTGAACATGATGTGATTAACTCTGTAGTGTCCAGTGGATATGATAAGATTAACTCTGTAGTGTCCAGTGGATATGATATGACTAACTCTGTAGTGTCCAGTGGATAGGACTAACTCTGTAGGGTCTAGTGGATATGACTAATTTAATTATGTAGTCTCCAGTGAACATGATGTGATTAACTCTGTAGTGTCCAGTGGATATGATATGACTAACTCTGTAGTGTCCAGTGGATATGATATGACTAACTCTGTAGTGTCCAGTGGATATGATATGACTAACTCTGTAGTGTCCAGTGGATATGATATGACTAACTCTGTAGTGTCCAGTGGTTCCGTGGTTCAGAATCAGATGGGGTTCCAGAGAGGGTTAATGACTCTAAAGATGTTTGTTGTGATGCAGTGTGTGGATATACAGAGACGGATACAGTATGGGCATGGCCTCGATTTATGGTGTGTCAATCAACTAAATTAGTGACATTGTAAATATGTGTATCTCCGCTCCTGAGAGTAACCAAGTTGTTTTTCCCTCTACAGGTGGAGGAGAGATCAGACAGGGACTTCCCGGAAAAGGTACGGGTCACACACCTGATCTGAAACTCTAGCTTTTAATGTATTAAAGATGAAGTAGGGAATATGGCTGTTGTGAAACAGCCTTCAAGACGGCCCTGTCTTGTTTCCTCCCAGGGTTCCAGGACTGCCTCTACCCTCTCAGCAGCCACTCTAGCATCGCTGGGCGGGCCCTCCTCTCGCAGAGGCAGCTGTGACACCTCTATCTCAGTAGAGACAGAGGCCTCCATTCGAGAGATAAAGGTAGGACCATAGAGATACTTCTATGAGTAGGACCATACAGTATATCTGAGAAAGAGATGTTCCATGGTCTACAGTCCATGTTTTTAGAATTATTTTGTTGACTCCAGAAACACGATTATTACAGTAAGTATTCCACGGTTGAAGACGAACAGCGTCTGCGTAGTTGTTGTTGAGATACTAACTGCTTAACTGTTTTGCTTTGTTTCTCCCCTGACCTCTCACCCCTCCACTGTCCTCCATTTTGTCTCTCAACAGGACTCCCTGGTGGAGTCTGAGGAGAAGTACCGTAAGGCCATGGTGTCCAACGCCCAGCTACACAACGAGAAGTCCAACCTCATGTACCAGGTGGACACGCTGAAGGACTCGCTCATTGAGCTGGAGGAGCAGCTGTACGAGTCTAAACGAGAGTACAACGACAAGGCCAAGGAGTTTGAGAGGGAGAGACACGCCCACAGTGTTCTGCAGCGCCAGTTTAACGAGATGAGAGAGACGCTGAAACAGAGTGAAGAACTGCTAACCGTGAGTACTCAGGTCATCACAAAGACTTCCTGCTAACAACAATACGGTAACAAAAACAGTACTTCCTCTCAGAACATAACACTAACATAGATCTAACTTAGGCCTCTTGCTAAACTTGCTGTAGTCTCTTTTCCTGCTGCATACTCTCTGCATGCTGATTGTCCCTCCCTTCTCCTCTGTCCCTTCTTCTCCTCCATCTTGCTTTCGTCCCGTGGCCAGGAGGTGGGCCAGCTCCGTCTCAAACGGGACAGCTGTGTTAGGGAGATCTCCGACCTGCAGGAGACCCTCGGATGGAAGGAGAAAAAGATTGGGGTACGCTCGCGGAATAGAGGGTGAACCTCAAACTGTTAGCCGCATTATTGCTCCAGGAAGTTCTACAGAAAACGCTTCCATTCCTCTGTCAGCTACTCAAGTTTAACGCTCCAAACTAACCAAGACATTTCCACTGTATCTCTTTTTTCCCCTCAATGCTTCTCTCCCTTCTTTACCCACTTTTCCTCCTCCTCCTCCTCCTCCTCCTCCCCCTGCTGCTGCTGCTTGGGTATGGCTCAGGCCTTAGAGAGGCAGAGGGAATTCTCAGACGCCGGCGCGCGGGATGAGCGGGATAAGCTCAGGGATCAGGTGGTCCACCTCAAAGACACTCTGAAGGTACAGCACCTTGAAGTACTGCTGAGTGAAGGTTTCCTCATCATGACTTCAAAGAGGGCCTCCATGCACATGTCAGCAAACACTAGAACAATAGGAAGTTCTAATGGGCAAAAGACTTTCTGAAAGATTATTCAGATTTATTTTGCTCGTTCTCTCCCAAATCAGAAAAATGGGATAGTGCTGTCACCTGAAGTAACCACCAATGGGGATGCAGGACAGATGATTGACGGGCCTCTCAGTGCAGACTCTACCTCCCGATTGGCTCAGCCATCTCATGGTGGGGAGAGCATGCTTGGTAAGAAAATAACCCACCGGTGCAATTGCTCATATCTGATCTCTGCTTATTTACCACCATCCTACTCAAATCATGTTGAATGATATTGTGCAGTCATGTTTTGTATTTGATTTGTCTTCTGTCATTTGGATGAATCACTGTTTGAAATGTCAGGGTTATGTTTGTGTTGCATGATGGGATACAAAACGAGGATGGTTGGCTTTCTTTTTCTTTTTTCTGATGTCATTGTTTTGCAGTATTGTCCTCCGTGGGATTATCATCATAATGTTAATTAATCCTGTTGAGTCAGTTGCTGATTCTGCATTCTAATTCAGCCGGGATCAAGGCCTTGATTGTATTCTCTACAAATGGCTCCAAATTAATTCCCCTCCAGCAATCATTGAATTTCCGTGCTTGCAATCTCAGACGCTGAAGAATGACCTGTGTTTGGCCCTCCAATCTATTCCCTGTGATCTTCCAGGCGAAGCACCAGAGATGCAGTTGGACCATGGCGAGGTGAGGACACCAGGGGGAAGCAGACTTCTACATGAGGCTGACAACTACTCACATGACCAGGAGAGGGCACTACTGGAGATAGACTCTTCTGACAAGTTGAACCAAGACAAGTTGAATGACAGCCTGCAGCAACAAACAGACATTGAAGCAGAGCAGTCCAAGTACTGTAACCAAGAGACCCAGGTGGATGTTGCTGCACCTGAAGAAGCCATTTTGGTGCATTTTGGTGACAAAGAGACTCAGGTTGAATATGAAGTAGAGAAACCCCAATACTGCGACACAGAAACCCTGGTGGAACCTGCTGAACTTGAGGGAGACATTTTGGTTCAAAAGGAAAATACAGATGGTAGCGGTGACAATGGAGATGGGGTGAATCAAAGAGGATTTGAACCAGAATCTCTGGAACAGGCAGAGAATGAGGAAAACAGTGGAGAAAGTAACAAGGAAGCTGTACCAGTAAGCGGTGGCACTGACGGACAATGTGAGGAAAACACAAACCTCGAGAATGGACGGGAAAACACAGAGCTTCTCACAGCTATGTCTACTAACTTTGAAGAACAGGACATCTCTGGCCCAACTCTCTGTGTTGAGACAGAGGCCACTCTTAGTCAAATCCAAAGTGAATCTCAAAGTGACCTGCAAGGAGAGAACACCCAGGAGTATGATCCTGGGACTAAAGATCAAGTCATTCCAGAAAACTCAAGGATCACGGAATCTGAGATGATGAAGATGATTCTGAGGATTTCTGTATGTCTAGGGGAGGCAAAGACCAGCCCAAATCACATCTCTCAGGGATCATTAAACAAAACAGAAACAATAGGGATGAAGATGAAGAATAAACCAGGGCATCAGGCAGAGACTGGCCAAGTAACATCTACTGGAACATCTGCTGTCTCATCTACAGTCTCTATTGAACTGTTTATCTCTGAATGTCCTGACGAGGTTGGAATCAAGACAGATCAGCTCATAATAAACACGTTAAGTGAATTTGAGAAAGATGGACAGAATTCTCTAGAACTTCAGCAACATAAGAATGATCATTTCAGTACAGAAAGCTCTGTGGAAACTGTGCCAAAGATCACAGACTCTGACGGACAGAAATTATCTGAGAGGGCTGAAGAGCTGGAGTCGAGTTCAGTGGAGAGCAAGCCAGATCAGATTTGGCAGGAATCTCTATGTGGCATGAAGGAAGATGAACCAAATAACAAAGAGCTTCAGGCAAAGGAGCCCCCATCCACTATCTCTGACAAAACGGTAACACCTATCATAACAGAGGGGAAGACTAAACTAGACAAACAGGTGATCCCTGATTTACCAGAGAGGCTAGAGACCAGCTTAGAAATGACCTTACCAGGAGTTCAAGGTGATCAGAAGATGGATGTAGCAGAATCAAGGGAGAAACAAGGATGTACCTGTAAATGTATATGTAAACTATCCGAGAGTGATCAGGTACTGACGGAAAACTCACTGGATGTAGCTATAACTCAGAGGATCAGCGACTCTAGTGGAGAGGTTATCTCGGACAGGACAGAGGAGGTAGAGCCCAGCCCAGACAGGATCAGGTCAGAATCACCCAGTTGTGTAGAGAGAGAAGAATGGTGCATCATTGAGGAGAACATCTATGAGGAGAATCTCCAGCAGGAAGCCATTCAGGAGGAGCAACAGACAGAATGGAAGGAGGCTTCAACAAGTTCACCAGCAGGGGGAGACAATGAGTTAAACGATGGGGCCACTGGATATATAGACAGTTGTGAAGAAGCCGTTCTACTTGTGAAAAAGGAGGAAACATATCTACCTGTAGAAGAAGAGCACATCAGCTCGTCACCTGGACCCTCGGCACTTGGCCAAGAGATACAGCCATTACCCGAGGCGGTGGAGGAGGAGAGAGAGCGCCCCCCAGTGGAAGAAGCCCAGAAACAGGAGAGAGGCGTAAGAAAGGAAGTAAAGGGCAATAGAAAGGGCAAAGGCAAAGATCCTTGCAAAGTAAACTAGTTGATGATCACTACTCTCAAAGTATTATTTGATGTGTAATAGACTACTGACTGGGGTTGCAGCCAGTCTCTGTGGGTTTCTTTGTTTTACTCAAAGGAATTACATGTTTTATTTAATGACTTATTTAGTGCCTTGAATAAATGAACCATGTTGAAGAACGATTGGTTTTGTTTTATTTTGCACTATTGCACTGATTTCTGGGTTCCATGAACCTCACCAAGCTTCCATTTATGCACAGGGGACAGGATTATATTACACAACAACAATTCTGTATTGTTCATGTGTCAGGTTTTTACATGCAACATACTAGATAACAATTACATGATTAAATAGGTAATACGTGGGAGAATATATCAATCCCATGACATGTTATCTCCACTCATTTGTATGTGTCAGCTGTTTTAAACTCTTTTCATCCATACTCACAGTCCCTCCAACATACTGTACAGTATTTCAGTGGTAAGCAACTGTGTCCATATTCTCAGGTTTTCAATGAACTGCAGATTGTGATCAGTTGGGTGAAATGTTTTATAATTGCAATGAATTAAGTATATACTGTCTATTTTATATAGTCCCAGTCAAAAGTTTGGACACACCTACTCATTCCAGGGTTTTTCTTTTCTTTTTTACTATTGTCTACATTGTAGAATAATAGTGAAGACATCACAACTATGAAATAACACATATGGAATCATGTAGTAAAAAAGTGTTAAACAAATTAAAATATTGTTTATATTTGAGATTCTTCAAAGTAGCCACTCTTTGAATTGATGACAGCTTTGCACACTCTTGGCATTCTCTCAACCAGCGTCATGAGGTAGTCACCTGTAATGCATTTAAATGAACAGGTGTGCCATGTTAAAAGTTCATTTGTGGAATTTCTTTCCTTTTTAATGCGTTTGAGCCAATCAGTTGTGTTGTGACAAGGTTGGGGTGGTGTACAGAAGATAGCCAAATAGTTAAAGACCAAGTCCATATTATGGCAAGAACAGCTCAAATAAGCAAAGAGAAACGACAGTCCATCATTACTTTAAGACATGAAGATCAGTCAATCCGGAAAATTTCAAGAACGTTTTACATTTCTTCAAGTGCAGTCACAAAAACCATCAAGCACTATGATGAAACTGGCTCTCATGAGGACCGCCACAGGAAAGGAAGACCCAGAGTTACCTCTGCTGCAGATAAAAAACGTATTATTTAAAATGTTACCTTTATTTAACTAGGCAAGTCAGTTATGAACAAATTCTTAATTTCAATGACAGCCTAGGAACAGTGGGTTAACTGCCCTGTTCAGGGGCAGAATGACAGATTTTTACCTTGTCAGCTCAGGGATTTGATCTTGCAACCTTTCAGTTACAAGTCCAACACTCTAACCACTAGGCTACCTGCCACCCCGAGAATAAGTTCATTAGAGTTACCAGCCTCAGAAATTGCAGCCCAAATAGATGCTTCACAGATTTCAAGTAACAGACACATCTCAACATCAACTGTTCAGAGGAGACTGTGTGAATCAGGCCTTCATGGTTGAATTGCTGCAAAGAAACCACTACTACAGGACACCAATAATAAGAAGAGACTTGCTTGGGCCAAGAAACACGAGCAATGGACATTAGACTGGTGGAAATCTGTCCTTTGGTCTGATGAGTCCAAATTTGCGAAAACATTTATTTTTATTTTTTTTTGGTTCCAACCGCAGTGTCTTTGTGAGAAGCAGAGTAGGTGAATGGATGATCTCCGTATATGTGGTTCCCACCATGAAGCATGGAAGAGGGGGTGTGATGGTGCTTTGCCGGTGACACTGTCAGTGAATTATTTATAATTAAAGGCACACTTAACCAGCATGGCTACCACAGCATTCTGCAGTGATATGCAATCCCATCTGGTTTGCACTTAGTGGGACTATCATTTGTTTTTCAACAGGACAATGACCCATCACACCTCCAGGCTGTGTAAGGGCTATTTTACCAAGGAGAGTGATGGAGTGCGCATCCGATGACCTAGCCTCCACAATCACCCGACCTCAACCCAATTGAAATGGTTTGGGATGAGTTGGACCGCAGTGAAGGAAAAGCAGCAACAAGTGCCCAGCATATGTGGGAACTCCTTCAAGGCTGTTGGAAAAGCATTCCTCATGAAGCTGGTTGAGAGAATGCCAAGAGTGTGCAAAGCTCTCATCAAGGCAAAGGGTGGCTACTTTGAAGAATCTAAAATATAGTTTGATTTGTTTAACACTTTTTTGGTTACTACATGATTCCATATGTGTTATTTCATAGTTGTGATGTCTTCACTATTATTCTACAATGTAGAAAAAAGTCTAAATAAAGAAAAACCCTTGAATGAGTAGGTGTGTCCAAACTTTTGACTGGTACTGTGTATATATATATATAAAAAAATCTGGGGAATTAAGTACAATGTGTTGTATCTATTAAAAAAATAATACAGATTAGAAACTAAAAAACAAGGCTGTTAATTGAACCGTGTGGTAAATGTTGACGTACAAAACTACTCTATTACTGACCTCGACTACTCAAACTACCCTTTTACTAACCAACTGTTAGAATTTCATGCTGCTGATTCAAAGTCAGCTGTCTGGTTGTATTGCAGAAGTCAGACTGAGGAAAATAGTTGATGAGAGGGAGAGTTTAGCTGATCAGGTGAAGAGGCTGAAGTCTCAGCTGGAGGGGAAACAGAGGAACGGGACAGAGGGTTTGAGTCCTGAGGAGGACGGACTTGAGAACGGCATGGACCCCCACATCCTCGACTTACAGAGTGAGTCACATCTCACGTTTACTAAGACAGATCTAGCCTTTTACCTGGCTGTCTCCCTAGTGTACTTTGTCAAGTGTGTGAGTGTAGTATACATTATGAAACCTATACAACATCCTTCTATCTTTATTTCTTCTTCTACAGGGGATGCCAACCGGCAAATCAGTGACCTCAAGTTTAAACTGGTGAAATCAGAACAGGAAGTCACAGCCCTGGAACAGAATGTAAGTACCGTTTTAGTTCCTAGACAGAGGAAGACCTGTATGACTATATCCATGAAACACCTGACCAATCACGTTCCTCATGGTAAACGTGAGATAATAAGCAGTATCTTGTACAGTCTGGGTTGGAGACTATTGACCATTTGCTCCACTAGGAGCTCCATGGAATATGTCGCGTAAGTCATGTGTTCAGTCTAGTATGAGGCATATCACATTTCATCCATCAATCTATTTATTCACCCCCTAATTTCTCTCTTGGCCAGATCATCCGGTTGGAGGGTCAGGTGACTCGTTACAAGTCGGCCTCTGAGAGCGCAGAGAAAGTAGAGGACGAGCTCAAAGTGGAGAAACGCAAGCTACAGAGAGAGGTAGGCTACTATAATGTCAGGTTTACAAAAACAACCAAAGAATCACAGAACCCACAAGTCATTGGGTCATATCTAGTATGTCAACCCCACATTTTTTTGCATCAAGTCTACGCCAGGTATACGTTGTTGCCTTTAGGTTGCTTCTCCCCTCTCAAACTCTAAACTTTTTCTCTCCATTCTCTCTAGCTGAGGTCTGCCCTGGACAGGATTGATGAGCTGGAGGCCAGTAACAGCCACCTGGCCAAGCGCCTGGAGAAGATGAAGGCTAATCGGAGCGCCCTATTGGCCCAGCAGTGATGTACTTATTGGTTGTCATGGCTATTTGCATCTCTGACCTCCCTATGATCTTTGAACTTTGATCTATCAGGCATTCTATTAACACACACCCAGAAAATTCAAACCAAGCGAGGACTTGCTGGAGCAAAAGCTTCAATGAAACATATCCACACATATTGTAATCCCAGATTCATTCAGTGTTGTGCCCATCTGTACAGTATATCCAGTGATTCACCAAGAGACACAGAGGGAACGTGTTACTGACCCTGGGAACACTCCTCACTGACTGTGACCGAGGCTGGACTCCTCAACTAACTTGTGAAGGGGGAATATTCTGCACAAACGGACAGCAAAGAGGACCTATCCTCCTCCAATAGCTCTTAAGAGGACCTATCCTCCTCCAATAGCTCTTAAGAGGACCTATCCTCTCATAGCTCTTATGTCGCCCTGTGCCATGATTACCCCTAAAGCATTTCTTCCCAATCATTAATCTCTCTCTGTTCTCTGTAACACGTGGCACTATCTCTCTGTGCTACTTGGGGTCCATGTCTGCTCCAGCAAGTTTATCCATCCACAGAGGAAGAAAGACTAAAAAGGAGTGTGTTTCATGTATAATCTTTTTTTATTGTCAATATATTTTGAAATGAAAATGCACTCTGCTCCCTCCTGTCCCCCAAGCCAAAGTCTGATGTTAATGTGTAAGGTGATGTTTATTTTTATGTTGTATATGTGTGTGTCTCCGTAGGTATATGTCAAGTACATCAGATGGGTGGAAATACACATGGCACAATATTAACTAAGCAATAAGGCCCGAGGAGGTGTGGTATATGGCCAACATACCACGGCTAAGAGCTATTTGTTGGCCATATATCACAAACCCCGAGGTGCCTTGCTATTATTAACGGGTTACCAACGTAATTAGAGTAGTAAAAATACATGTTTTGTCATAACCGTGGTATACAACGGCTGTCAGCCAATCAGCTTCCAGGGCTCGAACCACCCAGTTTATAATCAGGATTATCCTATTCATCTCATTGTTTGTGCCACGTGATGAAAATTATACTGGTACTTGAGGAAAAATATCACCAGCTTTTAACGTCTGAAATACTATGTCCTCCCTTGAGCAATTTAAACGAGTCATTGGGGAACGACAATCAGTTGAATAATGTACTTCTACTGCAACAGTTGTGGAACGTATCACATCGGCTGTCGCAGTAACACCTGATGTAAATGTTCGACAATCTGACAAACCAGATCTCATGCAGATAAAAACATCAGTTATATTCCGACATAACGGGAAGTGTTTCCTTATTATCCTGCTCCTCAGTCTCAAGCATTTCATGCCTTATTGAGGGGGAAGAAAGCATTGTTGTTCACTTGTGTTTTGTGCATTACGTTTCCCCTCCTACCCTCTATACTTTAGTTGAGCTCGGACATCTACTTTTTGGGGAACTTACATCTGTTTACATGCTTTAAAACTATTGTTATTTGTCCATGAATGAAGCTAATTGTAAACATTGTGCAATATTGGAAATGTCTTTGGGAAGGTGAGGCTGTATGGTCCTTGCTTTACTTGAGAAATGTAGAGGATGTTTGAGGTAGCATTGACATGCACCACATTAAACTAATGCAAACTCTCTACTAAAACGTTATTTGTTCACATGTGAATAGTTTTGTAAAAGATGCCTAACCCATTCATGATTTATGACAACCAGCAGAGGGAAAAGCCTGATGTCGTGCCACATTATGGGATGCTGAAGAGAAACAAGCAGAATTTCTCTTCACTTTGGACATTCAGAACATGACAGGGGAAAGTGTTTACACTGCCGTGTCATGTCTTTCTCCATTGTGGTGCGGAGCATGACTTTGGCAGGAGCTCACCAGAACTGAGTACCGGTGTTATAATACTGATGGTTTCTGAAGCTGTGCCTAGAATGGTTTAGCTCAAACGAGTGGCCGTGTCGGGGACCACAGTTGTTGAAAACTACCATTTTAGCTAACCCTATCCTTAACCTCATTCTCCTGACCGGCTACGTTAATTATTCAACTGTTGGGTTAATTCTGTTGGGTAAATTCAGGTAGGTCCCTCAGTTTCGTTTTCTTCCATTTAAGAAGACAGTCGGCGGGACCTTAGGTATTTGTTTTGTTTGTTCATGGAGATGTTTTTGCTTCTCAGCCATCCAGTTAAAATATGCAACTTTCAAAATACAGAACTCATCCATGTATGATGCATTTTGCATGATACAAAACGTAGCATACAGGGATGATTTATGTATTTTGAAGTTACACGTCATGAATACTTGATGGCTGACAAGCAGCTGGAAAGGCAGCACATGCTGTATGAAGCGTCAGCTGCAATTGGAGATTAATGTAATTACCTTCTCAGCAGCAACATGTGAATATCCACATTAAAGATACTCTGCAACAGTGCTCATTTTGATAAAAAGCTGAGGAAAAGGCCAGATATGTCACCGTTGAGGCGATACAATGCACAAACATTGGCGTAGAAAAGGCGTATATTTTGGATTCTGGTGGGGTATGACAGTTGAACTAAACTCGAGGCATTTATAGGCCCGAGATATATTCTCCAAGAATCAAATGGTGACACCATTTTAAAATAAAGGATTCTAGCGTTAAGAGTTCCGGTTCTCAGATTTTGCCGTCAATAAAAATCTGCATCAAAATTCTGTGCATCATAAAAATATAAATTATAGTTCATATTACAATTGATAACTACAGCAGGAAAGCTAAAGACAATCACTTAAAATAAATGTAAGGGCTGGAACAAGTTAATGACTGTAAAGGAAAGCCAAATCGCCTACTGTTACATATTTTAAAAAGGAAATCAGTGACTGTATAATTCACTTGTGGCATTCTTCAAGGATGGAACGTGTTTAAGCAGTACAATCAAAATTAGACTGCACAGAAAATTCTCAAAACTCATAAGGCCATAGAACCAAAAATGAGTTTGAACAAAGAGCTATGGCAGCAAGGGTTGGACTTCTGTGGTCAAGAAACTTAAGGTGGGACGCCTGAACACTACAGCACAAACACTCAACTGTACATATTGCAGTGTTATTGGGTCCATAAAGCCAAACTCTAGTACCTAGCCAGCCAGTCTACTCATAAATAAATATAAAAACTCTGTGCAATAGCATGACAGGCTTCGTGGTCTACTTCCACAATGATTATTATAGCCTAAATGACATGGTAAGACATTTAACATAAATCATAGGAAGACGTCAATGGATTTCTTACATTTTATACATCATGAATAAACACAAGTTGACACTTTCTACTATTGCATGGGAGACTCATTTTGAAGATATTCAGCCTTCTGAACCAGAAGCCATTGTTGCCAGGTAACTCGTCACAGACCCAGTCCAGTTGGATCACTCCTGCAACTCACGGAAGGGGTAGCCATCATGTTGAGGATGCTTCCCTCATATGGTGTAGTTATTCTGGAGGAGCAGAATAAACAGGAGGTTTGGATGTTGTAACATTGTCATTGAGTGGCTGCTTACATGTTCGTTGCTGATTAACCCGATCTGAGGGACCTTCTTCATTGTGGCCTCATGCACAGCAATGGACGCCTGGTCCCAAGCTTTAGTCTTCAACATCTCCACAATACCTCTGTGGGGCACAGACATTATGGTTTACATAGTCTGGACTATCCACTGAACCAACCAGACAGATTAGAAACAGATTATTATTTTTTCCCACCTTTATTTAACCAGGTAGGCTAGTTGAGAACAAGTTCTCATTTGCAACTGCGACCTGGCCAAGATAAAGCATAGCAGTTCGACACATACAGCAGAGTTACCAATAATACAGTAGATAAAAGAAAACAAAAAGTATATTTACAGTGAGTGCAAATGAGGTAAGATAGAGTTAAGGCAATAAATAGGCTATGGTGGCGAAGTAATTACAATATAGCAATTAAACACTGGAATGGTAGATGTGCAGAAGATGAATGTGCAAGTAGAGATACTGGGGTGCAAAGGAGCAAGATAAATAAATAAATACAGTATGGGGATGAGGTAGTTGGATGGGCTATTTACAGATGGGCTATGTACAGATGCAGTGATCTGTGAGCTGCTCTGACAGCTGATGCTTAAAGCTAGTGAGGGAGATGTGTCTCCAGCTTCAGTGATTTTTGCAGTTCGTTCCAGTCATTGGCAGCAGAGAACTGGAAGGGAAGGCAGCCAAAGCGGATATTGGCTTTGGGGGTGACCAGTGAAATATACCTGCTGGAGCGCGTGCTACAAGTGGGTGCTGCTATGGTGACCAGTGAGCCGAGATAAGGCGGGGCTTTACCTAGAAGAGAATTGTAGATGACCTGGAGCCAGTGGGTTTGGCGGCAAGTATGAAGCGAGGGCCAGCCAACGAGAGCATACAGGTCGCAGTGGTGGGTAGTGTATGGGGCTTTGGTGACAAAACGGACGGCACCAATAGACTGCATCCAATTTGTTGAGTAGAGTTGGAGGCTATTTTGTAATGACGTCGCCGAAGTCGAGGATCGGTAGGATGGTCAGTTTTACAAGGGTTTGTTTGGCAGCATGTGTGAAGGATGCTTTGTTGCGAAATAGGAAGCCGATTCTAGATTTCATTTTGGATTGAGATGCTTAATGTGAGTCGAAGGAGAGTTCAGTCTAGCCAGACACCTAGGTATTTGTAGTTAACCACATATTCTAAGTCGGAGCCGTCCAGAGTAGTGATGCTGGACGGGCGGGCAGGTGCGGGCAGTGATCGATTGAAGAGCATGCATTTACTGGGTGAAACTGACAGTGTGAAGGCTCTTACTGGTAGTCGGTCTTCCCCATCATGGCCGTGTATGCATGCATGTTTGGCTGGCTCCAGCAGTGGTCAACACTGATGGCTGGGTAGTAGATGATAAAGGCCAGACACATCTCAGTGGTGGCCAGCCCCAACTGCGTGATTCCCTCGCGAGTGGCTGTGTTATAGGTGCACTCCACCACAATCTCATCACCCTGCAGAAAGGAGATACTGCTTTTAGAAAGACCTAATGACTAACAATACCAGTTGACCTGATCAAGAATCCCATGAAATACAGGAAGTACATGGATGCTTACTGGTTTGATGGTCTTAATGGTTGCCAGGTTGATGAACCCCTGCATCTCAAAGATATAGTTCTCATCCACAGCCAGGAAGTCAATCTGCGTTCCATTCCTGCAGAGGGTCAAATCAAGCACACTTTACACCAACAGGTGGTCACGTTGCAGTGGTGCACATTCTCACTGCAAAGAGCCCTGTAGCAGATCATACATATGTCTGATGTGAGGTCCCTGAACTAAGCAGTGAGTGTGACAACCATGAACACAAGTGATGCTCTAGAGTGCCTTCAGAAAGTATTCACACCCCTTAACTTTACACAGAACGGATTCAAATAGATTTGTCAACGAGCTACACCATACACATCAAATAAAATGCATCTCTTGATTAGATAAGTATTCAACACATGTCAGAGTCACCTTTGGCATCAATTACAGCTGAGAGTCCTGCGTAAGTCTAAGAGTTTCACACCTGGATTGTGCAACATTAGCCTATTATCCTTTTCAAACTTCTGTTAAATTGGTTGTTGATTATTGCTTGACAAACATTCAGGTCTTGCCATAGATGTAAGTCAAAACTGCCACTCAGGAACAATCACTGGCTTCTTAGTAAGCAACTGCAATGTAGATTTGTCCTTGTGTTTTAGGTTATTGTCCTGCTGTAAGGTGAATTCACCTCCCAGTGTCTGGTGGAAAGCAGACAAGCTCGTCATCTAGGATTTTGCCTGTGCTAAGCTACATTCACTTTCTTTATCCTGAAAAACTCCCCAGTCCTTAACAATTACAAGCATACCCATAACATGATGCAGCCAGCACTATGCTTGAAAATATGGAGCGTGGTACTCAGTAATGTGTTGGATTTACCCCAAACATAACTTCGTCCTGAATACAAAATTAATTGCATCACATTTTTTTTGCAGTAATACTTTAGTACCTTGTTGCAAACAGGATGCATGTTTTGGAATATTCCTGTACAGGCTTCCTTTTCACTGTCAGTATTGTGGATTAACTACAATGTTGATCCATCACAGCCATTTTATTTAACGAGGCAAGTCCGTTAAGAACAAATTCTTATTTACAATGACAGTCTACCAGAAGGCCTCCTGCAGGGACAGGGATCAAATAAAAAACATTAATCTCCAACTGTTTTAAAGTCACCATTGGCCTCATGGTGAAATCCCTGAGCGTGTCCCCCCCCCCCCCCCCCACTGGACTGGCCTATGAGAGGGATAGAATACCTCCAGTCACAATACATACAAGCACAGGTGAACAAAATGACAGGTTGACTACGTGAAGAAAAAGCCTCAAATGCAGGAGACACTAACTACATAATGTTGAGACATTAAAAGTTACACCCCATTGTCTTTTTCGGTTTTTTTTTTAACCCTTTTTCATGATATCCAAGGGGGTAGTTATGATCTTGTCTCATCACAACGGGCTCAGGAGAGGCGAAGGTCGAGTCATACGTCCTCCGAAACATGACCCACCAAGCCGCGCTGCTTCTTAACCCGGAAGCCAGCCGCACCAATGCTATTTTCACTTAGATTTGTGAATCCTCTGGGAACCATATAGGGTTAGGACAGTTTTAAAGTTTGCTGGCCTCCGTGTTTAAGCCATTGTTCTAAATCCCTGATTTGTGGTAATTTAATCTAAGTGAAAATAATCAGTAGGTGGATGTAAATGAGTCTCCAGAGAAACCGGCATTGAACCTCAGGAATGGCCATAGGTGCAGATCCCATTTCTCAGGGGTGTGAGCTACTTTCTGGCCTCTTGGGGAATGATACTTTGGCCCACCCTCACATCCAACTTTTGCTCCATTTAGGGAAAAGTGGAACAATTCTCAAAACAGGCTTTAGGTTGTATAGATATTTTTAAACAAACCTTGTGAATAGAAAGTCTATGACAAGGGAACATGATTGTCCCCTTCAATCCTGAACACTTTCAGCACATATTACTTGTTAAGAGTCTGAAACAGTTGACTCACGGTGATGTGGAAGTCTTCCTGGTCACATGACTGGATGGACCTCCAGAAGGTCATGGTGGTTTGACCATCTGCCTCAATCAGGGACAGGAGGGTGTAGGTCTGTTTCTCATCCACCAGGGGAAACCCATTCCCTGTGGCATGATAATCCTGAAGGAGGAACACACACTGATGTTACCTGGACTCTTTATAGAACTTAATTAAGAGTTGTAATAATGTTTTATTATACTTCATTGTTGTGGAGTTTCCATCGCTTCTTTAAAACTTGAACACATTCACATCAATGAGGTTGCTGAGGGGAGGACGCTCATAATAAATGGCTGCAAACACATGGAAATGTTTGATACCATTCCACGTTTCCCCCCAGCCATTACCACAAACCAGAACCTCTAGAGCTTAATCAATCGTTAGGTTTTAGTATACTTCCATGTTGTGGAGTTTCCATCCCGTCTAAAACATTCATATGTAACTTTAAAGAGTAATTTGATCTTCCAAAGGTTTGGGAGGTGTTGAACACCACACCTACAACTCCAGACAATTAGAGGATAATTACTACTACAACTGTTACAGTAGGTCTAGCCTGCTTCTAAGACCTAAAATAACTAACGTTACTCCCATGTGAAAAACACCACTGATAAGGTTGTGTCTAATAGCAATGATTACGGATTTAAATACCTTGAAGTAGTTGCTATCTCGTCCGACTCCGCCAATAACTATATCTGCTCCAGCCATGCCTCCGTTTGGGCTCAACCCGAATCCCACCCAGCCAGTGGTTTTCACGGTCAGCTGGAACGTGATAGTGTCCTGGACATCACTGAACCCCCACTTCAAGTTGACGTTGTTCTCCGGGTCAAGGTGCGCCATGAAGGGCATAGGGGTGTCCTGCTGTGCCCCGGTCCCTGGAGTCCAAGCCAGGAGAAAAATATATGGATCATACTCAGTCACTCAGTTAGACCCTGAGACCTCGACCCGCTGAGCGACAAACACTCCCAAAGAAACAGCTATTTACGGCACACCGCTTTGCTTCTGCTCGCCACTGACCGAATACCCGTAACTATTTGCGTTCTAAATAGTATGCTTTTTAGGTATGCGAAAATAGAACGTTTTATAGTTAGTGAAATTGCGGAAATTGAGGCCAGATGTGTTTGAATAAGAGCAGCGGGGAGGGCTATACAAAATGCACAAATAGCGGGAAACAGGGCAATCGTGTCTCCCTTCTCTGATTAGCAGCTATTGCCAAAAGCAAGTGGGGTGCGTTTAGTTCGATTCAATGTTTGCACTAGTTTTCATAGTGAAGTTTGTAGGTCCTACCTTACAGTGTAGATAGTGTACATACCGCATGTGGATTTGTGTAAGCTCTGCTTCTACGTACAGTATGTTGTCTGTATCCTGTTTATCAGCTCTGCTTCTACGTACAGTATGTTGTCTGTATCCTGTTTATCAGCTCTGCTTCTACATACAGTATGTTGTCTGTTTCCTGTTTATCAGCTCTGCTTCTACATACAGTATGTTGTCTGTATCCTGTTTATCAGCTCTGCTTCTACGTACAGTATGTTGTCTGTATCCTGTTTATTAGCTCTGCTTCTACATACAGTATGTTGTCTGTATCCTGTTTATCAGCTCTGCTTCTACGTACAGTATGTTGTCTGTATCCTGTTTATCAGCTCTGCTTCTACATACAGTATGTTGTCTGTATCCTGTTTATCAGCTCTGCTTCTACGTACAGTATGTTGTCTGTATCCTGTTTATCAGCTCTGCTTCTACATACAGTATGTTGTCTGTATCCTGTTTATCAGCTCTGCTTCTACATACAGTATGTTGTCTGTATCCTGTTTATCAGCTCTGCTTCTACGTACAGTATGTTGTCTGTATCCTGTTTATCAGCTCTGCTTCTACGTACAGTATGTTGTCTGTATATCAGGTTTATCTTCTGCCTGTATATTCTGTTTATTGTGGCAGCACCATTTCACCAAGTCAAATTCCTTTATATAGAAATGTATTTGGCGATTAAAGGTGATTCTGATCTTCTACAGTTTACAGGACAGGACTCTTATTTTGAAAGATATAAAATCACGTGACCCAGAATCGATTTATCTTGTTTGCATAACACAGCTGGAAAGGAGGATGGCGGATGCTGGAAATAAAGAGTCAGCGCCGATTGGAGGAGATGAATTTACTAACACAGAGTTGGAGAATAACAAGAATAACACGGTAGTAACGCAATCATTTCTAGGTTTTGTCTGTGTTTGTAAATTGTCTCTTTGCGAACGAACTATTGTCCTTTGTCCACGGCAAAGGACTGGATGGATGCATACAGAATAGAACATCCTGGTTCGACCATACAGATGTAGCCGTCGGGACATCAGGCAGGCCACGCGATACATTGTAACTACGCGCTGCTGTTGGCTACAATATAACCTTGTTTGTAACAATACTGCACACACTATGAGTGTTTTGAAGATTGAAAGACCTATCTATCCAAAATAAAACCAGATCTGATCTGTGCTACGTGGCCAGAAGCTGTTCGGCACGTTATTGGTCCACTCGCAGCATCCAGCGAATGACGTCACGGTATTATGACACATGGACGTCTATAGACACGTATGTGTTTATTACTAGAACATTTCCAAATAGGTCCAATAATTGGCAAAGGATAGGAACAATCTAAATCTATTGATATTCTGTTCTATTCATATTCAGTCCTCTAGAGCAGGGTTTCTCAAACTTGGTCCTGCCCCCCATCCAACCAATTCATCATCAATATTTGATTATTTGAATCAGCTGTTAGAGCTAGGGCAAAAACCAAAACGTGCACCCTCGTGGGGCCCCAGGACCAAGTTTGGGAAACACTGCTCTAACTCTCTATTCACTAATCACTGCCTATTTCTCCCATGCACTCTGTTTGTACAGATGGTGGAGGAAGGATCCACTCTGCTGCGGAGAATGGAGATCAGTGTGGCCGAGGCAGAGAAAAGAACTGGGAAAAATACAGTGAACATGCAAGAGATATTCACAGTATACCTCATAGAAACTCGGTGAGAGAGTGGGACCTGTTGAAAAATGAAGCATATGCAAAAAATAGCCTTGCTCCCAAATTAAAACATGTTCTCGGTACAATGACGCTCTTGAACCTGGATTTTTCTGATCTGATCTAGATGTTGATGTTTCTTCTTTCAGACCCATAGATGCAATAACAGAAGGCCATAACCCAGCCCCAGACTCTCTCTGGAGGAGATACAGTGAATTTGAGATTCTCCGGAACTATTTGTTAGTCACCTATCCGTTTATCGTGGTGCCGCCTTTGCCAGAGAAGAGGGTGAGCTAAATTCAAACCTGATGGCCACATCTATACCTAGTAGTCCCAAGCACCACACTGCAGTGTTTGGGCCTTAATACCCACAGAATTTAATAGAATAGAACACTTTTTATTTATTTTATTTTATATATAATATTCAATAAATGTTATTATATATCTTTGTGTAATAACCCTTGTCTGATTTCTACAGGCAGAGTTTGTTTGGCACAAGCTGTCTGCAGACAACATGGACCCAGACTTTGTAGAGAGGCGCAGGATTGGTCTGGAGAACTTCCTACTTCGCGTGGCCTCCCATTCGGTTCTGTCCAATGACAAAATCCTATACCACTTCCTGACTGAGGTACGATAGCCTATCAGCTCACTCCATCACGTTGACGTTGTATTGGAATGTGTTGGAGAGATTCAACATACATTTGTATTTATTTATTTGTACTCTACTTTTTTAACTTTTCATTTCCTCTCCTCCTCTCCCAGGAACACAGGTGGAAGGAGGTGGTGTATGAGACAGGGTTCCAAGCCAAGGTACCTCAGAGGCATTTTTTACTTCATGAATGTCTATCGTTTCTACCACTTATTTAAGGGGTTGTGTCCTTGAGCTGTTCCCGTCTATTGATGTTCTGTATTACATCATGTTCTGTTTGGACCCCAGGAAGAGTAGCTGCTGGATGAGCAACCGCTAATGGAGATCCTAAAAAAATAAAAACCGTATTGAATCTATTTTGATCCATCCAGTGGTACATCCAGTGGTACATCCAGTGGTACACCTAGTGGTACATCCAGTGGTACACCTAGTGGTACATCCAGTGGTACACCTAGTGGTACATCCAGTGGTACACCTAGTGGTACACCTAGTGGTACATCCAGTGGTACACCTAGTGGTACATCCAGTGGTACATCCAGTGGTACACCTAGTGGTACATCCAGTGGTACACCTAGTGGTACATCCAGTGGTACACCTAGTGGTACATCCAGTGGTACATCCAGTGGTACATCCAGTGGTACACCTAGTGGTACACCTAGTGGTACATCCAGTGGTACACCTAGTGGTACATCCAGTGGTACACCTAGTGGTACACCTAGTGGTACATCCAGTGGTACACCTAGTGGTACATCCAGTGGTACACCTAGTGGTACATCCAGTGGTACACCTAGTGGTACATCCAGTGGTACATCCGGTGGTACATCCAGTGGTACATCCAGTGGTACATCCAGTGGTACACATTGGTTGTGTTTGGTTTATAATTGCATTCTAATTAAATTGTGTGTTTTTTCTAGGCAGACTCCAGGATTAAAGCTCTGAGCGCAACTTTCAGGGTGAAGAACCCTGACAAGTAAATCAATCTTTCCCATTTAAAACCAAGAGTTGTCAGACACCTAGTGGCATTATACATATATTACATACATTTTACTTAAAGTTGAGTTAAGTTAAAGAGGTGTAAAGTTAGTCGTGTTAATTTGAAGCCGTGTTAAGTTGAAGTCGAGTAAAGTTGAATTTGTGTAAAGAAGAAATGGTGTTAAGTTGTATAAAGTTAAATTTGTGGAAGTCGGGTAAAGTCGTGTACATTTGAAGTCGTGTACATTTGAAGTCGTGTACATTTGAAGTTGTGTAAAGGTGAAGTTGTGTAAAGGTATGTTAAGGTTGCCATTTGTCTTCCTCTATCTAGGCGGTTCACAGAGATGAAACACTACAGCGATGAGCTTCAGTCTCTCACCTCCCAGCTGCTCAGAGTCAGAGCAGTAAGTCATATAATAATATACGATTTATTAGATGCTTTAGATCCACAGTCACTCTGCTCCTCTCATTAGTCTAAAGTTATATCGTTGGAACAACATCTCCTTTTATTTAGCGCTCACCTCTTGTTATACATTTAACAAGTCACGTTTCATTCTCCAGAGAGTAGCAGACAGGATCTACGGCGTATACAAAGTCCATGGGAACTACGGAAGAGTGTTCAGGTAAGAGTACTAGTCAGCAGGTAGCCAGTGGTTAAGAGTGTTGGGCCAGCAACCGAGCCGAGTAGGTGAAAAATCTGTCGATGTGCCCTTGAGCAAGGCACTTAACACTAACAATAAAACATGTTGTATTTGGATATTGAAGAAAGACTGATATGATATTGTTGTGGGATTCTCTGACTGATCTGACTGTTTGTGTGTCAGTGAGTGGAGTGCCTTAGAGAAGGAGATGGGAGACAGTCTGTCTGTTTGTGTGTCAGTGAGTGGAATGCCTTAGAGAAGGAGATGGGAGACGGTCTAACTGATCTGACTGTTTGTGTGACAGTGAGTGGAGTGCCTTAGAGAAGGAGATGGGAGACGGTGTAACTGTTTGTGTGTCAGTGAGTGGAGTGCCTTAGAGAAGGAGATGGGAGACGGTCTGACTGTTTGTGTGTCAGTGAGTGGAGTGCCTTAGAGAAGGAGATGGGAGACAGTCTGTCTGTTTGTGTGTCAGTGAGTGGAGTGCCTTAGAGAAGGAGATGGGAGACGGTCTGACTGTTTGTGTGTCAGTGAGTGGAGTGCCTTAGAGAAGGAGATGGGAGACGGTCTGACTGATCTGACTGTTTGTGTGACAGTGAGTGGAGTGCCTTAGAGAAGGAGATGGGAGACGGTCTAACTGATCTGACTGTTTGTGTGACAGTGAGTGGAGTGCCTTAGAGAAGGAGATGGGAGACGGTCTGACTGATCTGACTGTTTGTGTGGCAGTGAGTGGAGTGCCTTAGAGAAGGAGATGGGAGACGGTCTGACTGTTTGTGTGACAGTGAGTGGAGTGCCTTAGAGAAGGAGATGGGAGACGGTCTAACTGATCTGACTGTTTGTGTGACAGTGAGTGGAGTGCCTTAGAGAAGGAGATGGGAGACGGTCTGACTGTTTGTGTGTCAGTGAGTGGAGTGCCTTAGAGAAGGAGATGGGAGACGGTCTGACTGATCTGACTGTTTGTGTGTCAGTGAGTGGAGTGCCTTAGAGAAGGAGATGGGAGACGGTCTGACTGATCTGACTGTTTGTGTGTCAGTGAGTGGAGTGCCTTAGAGAAGGAGATGGGAGACGGTCTGACTGTTTGTGTGTCAGTGAGTGGAGTGCCTTAGAGAAGGAGATGGGAGACGGTCTAACTGATCTGACTGTTTGTGTGTCAGTGAGTGGAGTGCCTTAGAGAAGGAGATGGGAGACGGTCTAACTGTTTGTGTGTCAGTGAGTGGAGTGCCTTAGAGAAGGAGATGGGAGACGGTCTAACTGATCTGACTGTTTGTGTGTCAGTGAGTGGAGTGCCTTAGAGAAGGAGATGGGAGACGGTCTAACTGATCTGACTGTTTGTGTGTCAGTGAGTGGAGTGCCTTAGAGAAGGAGATGGGAGACGGTCTAACTGATCTGACTGTTTGTGTGGCAGTGAGTGGAGTGCCTTAGAGAAGGAGATGGGAGACGGTCTAACTGATCTGACTGTTTGTGTGACAGTGAGTGGAGTGCCTTAGAGAAGGAGATGGGAGACGGTCTGACTGATCTGACTGTTTGTGTGGCAGTGAGTGGAGTGCCTTAGAGAAGGAGATGGGAGACGGTCTGACTGTTTGTGTGACAGTGAGTGGAGTGCCTTAGAGAAGGAGATGGGAGACGGTCTGACTGATCTGACTGTTTGTGTGACAGTGAGTGGAGTGCATTAGAGAAGGAGATGGGAGACGGTCTGACTGATCTGACTGTTTGTGTGGCAGTGAGTGGAGTGCCTTAGAGAAGGAGATGGGAGACGGTCTGACTGTTTGTGTGACAGTGAGTGGAGTGCCTTAGAGAAGGAGATGGGAGACGGTCTGACTGATCTGACTGTTTGTGTGACAGTGAGTGGAGTGCATTAGAGAAGGAGATGGGAGACGGTCTGACTGATCTGACTGTTTGTGTGTCAGTGAGTGGAGTGCCTTAGAGAAGGAGATGGGAGACGGTCTGACTGTTTGTGTGTCAGTGAGTGGAGTGCCTTAGAGAAGGAGATGGGAGACTATCTGACTGTTTGTGTGTCAGTGAGTGGAGTGCCTTAGAGAAGGAGATGGGAGACGGTCTGACTGTTTGTGTGGCAGTGAGTGGAGTGCCTTAGAGAAGGAGATGGGAGACGGTCTAACTGATCTGACTGTTTGTGTGGCAGTGAGTGGAGTGCCTTAGAGAAAGAGATGGGAGACGGTCTAACTGATCTGACTGTTTGTGTGGCAGTGAGTGGAGTGCCTTAGAGAAGGAGATGGGAGACGGTCTGACTGTTTGTGTGGCAGTGAGTGGAGTGCCTTAGAGAAGGAGATGGGAGACGGTCTAACTGATCTGACTGTTTGTGTGTCAGTGAGTGGAGTGCCTTAGAGAAGGAGATGGGAGACGGTCTGACTGATCTGACTGTTTGTGTGACAGTGAGTGGAGTGCCTTAGAGAAGGAGATGGGAGACGGTCTAACTGATCTGACTGTTTGTGTGACAGTGAGTGGAGTGCCTTAGAGAAGGAGATGGGAGACGGTCTGACTGATCTGACTGTTTGTGTGGCAGTGAGTGGAGTGCCTTAGAGAAGGAGATGGGAGACGGTCTGACTGTTTGTGTGACAGTGAGTGGAGTGCCTTAGAGAAGGAGATGGGAGACGGTCTAACTGATCTGACTGTTTGTGTGACAGTGAGTGGAGTGCCTTAGAGAAGGAGATGGGAGACGGTCTGACTGTTTGTGTGGCAGTGAGTGGAGTGCCTTAGAGAAGGAGATGGGAGACGGTCTGACTGATCTGACTGTTTGTGTGTCAGTGAGTGGAGTGCCTTAGAGAAGGAGATGGGAGACGGTCTGACTGATCTGACTGTTTGTGTGTCAGTGAGTGGAGTGCCTTAGAGAAGGAGATGGGAGACGGTCTGACTGTTTGTGTGTCAGTGAGTGGAGTGCCTTAGAGAAGGAGATGGGAGACGGTCTAACTGATCTGACTGTTTGTGTGTCAGTGAGTGGAGTGCCTTAGAGAAGGAGATGGGAGACGGTCTAACTGATCTGACTGTTTGTGTGTCAGTGAGTGGAGTGCCTTAGAGAAGGAGATGGGAGACGGTCTAACTGATCTGACTGTTTGTGTGTCAGTGAGTGGAGTGCCTTAGAGAAGGAGATGGGAGACGGTCTAACTGATCTGACTGTTTGTGTGGCAGTGAGTGGAGTGCCTTAGAGAAGGAGATGGGAGACGGTCTAACTGATCTGACTGTTTGTGTGACAGTGAGTGGAGTGCCTTAGAGAAGGAGATGGGAGACGGTCTGACTGATCTGACTGTTTGTGTGGCAGTGAGTGGAGTGCCTTAGAGAAGGAGATGGGAGACGGTCTGTCTGTTTGTGTGTCAGTGAGTGGAGTGCCTTAGAGAAGGAGATGGGAGACGGTCTGACTGTTTGTGTGGCAGTGAGTGGAGTGCCTTAGAGAAGGAGATGGGAGACGGTCTGACTGTTTGTGTGACAGTGAGTGGAGTGCCTTAGAGAAGGAGATGGGAGACGGTCTGACTGATCTGACTGTTTGTGTGACAGTGAGTGGAGTGCATTAGAGAAGGAGATGGGAGACGGTCTGACTGATCTGACTGTTTGTGTGGCAGTGAGTGGAGTGCCTTAGAGAAGGAGATGGGAGACGGTCTGACTGTTTGTGTGACAGTGAGTGGAGTGCCTTAGAGAAGGAGATGGGAGACGGTCTGACTGATCTGACTGTTTGTGTGACAGTGAGTGGAGTGCATTAGAGAAGGAGATGGGAGACGGTCTGACTGATCTGACTGTTTGTGTGTCAGTGAGTGGAGTGCCTTAGAGAAGGAGATGGGAGACGGTCTGACTGTTTGTGTGTCAGTGAGTGGAGTGCCTTAGAGAAGGAGATGGGAGACTATCTGACTGTTTGTGTGTCAGTGAGTGGAGTGCCTTAGAGAAGGAGATGGGAGACGGTCTGACTGTTTGTGTGGCAGTGAGTGGAGTGCCTTAGAGAAGGAGATGGGAGACGGTCTAACTGATATGCTGCCTTAGAGAAAGAGATGGGAGACGGTCTAACTGATCTGACTGTTTGTGTGGCAGTGAGTGGAGTGCCTTAGAGAAGGAGATGGGAGACGGTCTGACTGTTTGTGTGGCAGTGAGTGGAGTGCCTTAGAGAAGGAGATGGGAGACGGTCTAACTGATCTGACTGTTTGTGTGTCAGTGAGTGGAGTGCCTTAGAGAAGGAGATGGGAGACGGTCTAACTGATCTGACTGTTTGTGTGTCAGTGAGTGGAGTGCCTTAGAGAAGGAGATGGGAGACGGTCTAACTGATCTGACTGTTTGTGTGTCAGTGAGTGGAGTGCCTTAGAGAAGGAGATGGGAGACGGTCTGACTGTTTGTGTGGCAGTGAGTGGAGTGCCTTAGAGAAGGAGATGGGAGACGGTCTAACTGATCTGACTGTTTGTGTGGCAGTGAGTGGAGTGCCTTAGAGAAAGAGATGGGAGACGGTCTAACTGATCTGACTGTTTGTGTGGCAGTGAGTGGAGTGCCTTAGAGAAGGAGATGGGAGACGGTCTGACTGTTTGTGTGGCAGTGAGTGGAGTGCCTTAGAGAAGGAGATGGGAGACGGTCTAACTGATCTGACTGTTTGTGTGTCAGTGAGTGGAGTGCCTTAGAGAAGGAGATGGGAGACGGTCTGACTGATCTGACTGTTTGTGTGACAGTGAGTGGAGTGCCTTAGAGAAGGAGATGGGAGACGGTCTAACTGATCTGACTGTTTGTGTGACAGTGAGTGGAGTGCCTTAGAGAAGGAGATGGGAGACGGTCTGACTGATCTGACTGTTTGTGTGGCAGTGAGTGGAGTGCCTTAGAGAAGGAGATGGGAGACGGTCTGACTGTTTGTGTGACAGTGAGTGGAGTGCCTTAGAGAAGGAGATGGGAGACGGTCTAACTGATCTGACTGTTTGTGTGACAGTGAGTGGAGTGCCTTAGAGAAGGAGATGGGAGACGGTCTGACTGTTTGTGTGGCAGTGAGTGGAGTGCCTTAGAGAAGGAGATGGGAGACGGTCTGACTGATCTGACTGTTTGTGTGTCAGTGAGTGGAGTGCCTTAGAGAAGGAGATGGGAGACGGTCTGACTGATCTGACTGTTTGTGTGTCAGTGAGTGGAGTGCCTTAGAGAAGGAGATGGGAGACGGTCTGACTGTTTGTGTGTCAGTGAGTGGAGTGCCTTAGAGAAGGAGATGGGAGACGGTCTAACTGATCTGACTGTTTGTGTGTCAGTGAGTGGAGTGCCTTAGAGAAGGAGATGGGAGACGGTCTAACTGATCTGACTGTTTGTGTGTCAGTGAGTGGAGTGCCTTAGAGAAGGAGATGGGAGACGGTCTAACTGATCTGACTGTTTGTGTGTCAGTGAGTGGAGTGCCTTAGAGAAGGAGATGGGAGACGGTCTAACTGATCTGACTGTTTGTGTGGCAGTGAGTGGAGTGCCTTAGAGAAGGAGATGGGAGACGGTCTAACTGATCTGACTGTTTGTGTGACAGTGAGTGGAGTGCCTTAGAGAAGGAGATGGGAGACGGTCTGACTGATCTGACTGTTTGTGTGGCAGTGAGTGGAGTGCCTTAGAGAAGGAGATGGGAGACGGTCTGTCTGTTTGTGTGTCAGTGAGTGGAGTGCCTTAGAGAAGGAGATGGGAGACGGTCTGACTGTTTGTGTGGCAGTGAGTGGAGTGCCTTAGAGAAGGAGATGGGAGACGGTCTGACTGTTTGTGTGACAGTGAGTGGAGTGCCTTAGAGAAGGAGATGGGAGACGGTCTGACTGATCTGACTGTTTGTGTGACAGTGAGTGGAGTGCATTAGAGAAGGAGATGGGAGACGGTCTGACTGATCTGACTGTTTGTGTGGCAGTGAGTGGAGTGCCTTAGAGAAGGAGATGGGAGACGGTCTGACTGTTTGTGTGACAGTGAGTGGAGTGCCTTAGAGAAGGAGATGGGAGACGGTCTGACTGATCTGACTGTTTGTGTGACAGTGAGTGGAGTGCATTAGAGAAGGAGATGGGAGACGGTCTGACTGATCTGACTGTTTGTGTGTCAGTGAGTGGAGTGCCTTAGAGAAGGAGATGGGAGACGGTCTGACTGTTTGTGTGTCAGTGAGTGGAGTGCCTTAGAGAAGGAGATGGGAGACTATCTGACTGTTTGTGTGTCAGTGAGTGGAGTGCCTTAGAGAAGGAGATGGGAGACGGTCTGACTGTTTGTGTGGCAGTGAGTGGAGTGCCTTAGAGAAGGAGATGGGAGACGGTCTAACTGATCTGACTGTTTGTGTGGCAGTGAGTGGAGTGCCTTAGAGAAAGAGATGGGAGACGGTCTAACTGATCTGACTGTTTGTGTGGCAGTGAGTGGAGTGCCTTAGAGAAGGAGATGGGAGACGGTCTGACTGTTTGTGTGGCAGTGAGTGGAGTGCCTTAGAGAAGGAGATGGGAGACGGTCTAACTGATCTGACTGTTTGTGTGTCAGTGAGTGGAGTGCCTTAGAGAAGGAGATGGGAGACGGTCTAACTGATCTGACTGTTTGTGTGTCAGTGAGTGGAGTGCCTTAGAGAAGGAGATGGGAGACGGTCTAACTGATCTGACTGTTTGTGTGTCAGTGAGTGGAGTGCCTTAGAGAAGGAGATGGGAGACGGTCTGACTGATCTGACTGTTTGTGTGGCAGTGAGTGGAGTGCCTTAGAGAAGGAGATGGGAGACGGTCTGACTGTTTGTGTGACAGTGAGTGGAGTGCCTTAGAGAAGGAGATGGGAGACGGTCTGACTGTTTGTGTGGCAGTGAGTGGAGTGCCTTAGAGAAGGAGATGGGAGACGGTCTGACTGTTTGTGTGACAGTGAGTGGAGTGCCTTAGAGAAGGAGATGGGAGACGGTCTGACTGATCTGACTGTTTGTGTGACAGTGAGTGGAGTGCCTTAGAGAAGGAGATGGGAGACGGTCTGACTGATCTGACTGTTTGTGTGACAGTGAGTGGAGTGCCTTAGAGAAGGAGATGGGAGACGGTCTGACTGTTTGTGTGACAGTGAGTGGAGTGCCTTAGAGAAGCAGATGGGAGACGGTCTGACTGTTTGTGTGACAGTGAGTGGAGTGCCTTAGAGAAGGAGATGGGAGACGGTCTGACTGATCTGACTGTTTGTGTGACAGTGAGTGGAGTGCCTTAGAGAAGGAGATGGGAGACGGTCTGACTGTTTGTGTGACAGTGAGTGGAGTGCCTTAGAGAAGGAGATGGGAGACGGTCTGACTGATCTGACTGTTTGTGTGTCAGTGAGTGGAGTGCCTTAGAGAAGGAGATGGGAGACGGTCTGACTGATCTGACTGTTTGTGTGGCAGTGAGTGGAGTGCCTTAGAGAAGGAGATGGGAGACGGTCTGACTGATCTGACTGTTTGTGTGACAGTGAGTGGAGTGCCTTAGAGAAGGAGATGGGAGACGGTCTGACTGATCTGACTGTTTGTGTGACAGTGAGTGGAGTGCCTTAGAGAAGGAGATGGGAGACGGTCTGACTGATCTGACTGTTTGTGTGGCAGTGAGTGGAGTGCATTAGAGAAGGAGATGGGAGACGGTCTAACTGATCTGACTGTTTGTGTGACAGTGAGTGGAGTGCCTTAGAGAAGGAGATGGGAGACTATCTGACTGTTTGTGTGTCAGTGAGTGGAGTGCCTTAGAGAAGGAGATGGGAGACGGTCTAACTGTTTGTGTGTCAGTGAGTGGAGTGCATTAGAGAAGGAGATGGGAGACGGTCTGACTGATCTGACTGTTTGTGTGACAGTGAGTGGAGTGCCTTAGAGAAGGAGATGGGAGACGGTCTGACTGATCTGACTGTTTGTGTGGCAGTGAGTGGAGTGCCTTAGAGAAGGAGATGGGAGACGGTCTGACTGTTTGTGTGACAGTGAGTGGAGTGCATTAGAGAAGGAGATGGGAGACGGTCTGACTGATCTGACTGTTTGTGTGACAGTGAGTGGAGTGCCTTAGAGAAGGAGATGGGAGACGGTCTAACTGATCTGACTGTTTGTGTGACAGTGAGTGGAGTGCCTTAGAGAAGGAGATGGGAGACGGTCTGACTGATCTGACTGTTTGTGTGGCAGTGAGTGGAGTGCCTTAGAGAAGGAGATGGGAGACGGTCTGACTGATCTGACTGTTTGTGTGGCAGTGAGTGGAGTGCATTAGAGAAGGAGATGGGAGACGGTCTGACTGATCTGACTGTTTGTGTGACAGTGAGTGGAGTGCCTTAGAGAAGGAGATGGGAGACGGTCTGACTGTTTGTGTGTCAGTGAGTGGAGTGCCTTAGAGAAGGAGATGGGAGACGGTCTGACTGTTTGTGTGACAGTGAGTGGAGTGCCTTAGAGAAGGAGATGGGAGACGGTCTAACTGATCTGACTGTTTGTGTGACAGTGAGTGGAGTGCATTAGAGAAGGAGATGGGAGACGGTCTGACTGATCTGACTGTTTGTGTGACAGTGAGTGGAGTGCCTTAGAGAAGGAGATGGGAGACGGTCTGACTGTTTGTGTGTCAGTGAGTGGAGTGCCTTAGAGAAGGAGATGGGAGACGGTCTAACTGATCTGACTGTTTGTGTGTCAGTGAGTGGAGTGCCTTAGAGAAGGAGATGGGAGACGGTCTGACTGATCTGACTGTTTGTGTTTCAGTGAGTGGAGTGCCTTAGAGAAGGAGATGGGAGACGGTCTAACTGATCTGACTGTTTGTGTGACAGTGAGTGGAGTGCCTTAGAGAAGGAGATGGGAGACGGTCTGACTGATCTGACTGTTTGTGTGACAGTGAGTGGAGTGCCATAGAGAAGGAGATGGGAGACGGTCTGACTGTTTGTGTGACAGTGAGTGGAGTGCCTTAGAGAAGGAGATGGGAGACGGTCTGACTGATCTGACTGTTTGTGTGACAGTGAGTGGAGTGCCTTAGAGAAGGAGATGGGAGACGGTCTGACTGATCTGACTGTTTGTGTGACAGTGAGTGGAGTGCCTTAGAGAAGGAGATGGGAGACGGTCTGACTGTTTGTGTGTCAGTGAGTGGAGTGCCTTAGAGAAGGAGATGGGAGACGGTCTGACTGTTTGTGTGACAGTGAGTGGAGTGCCTTAGAGAAGGAGATGGGAGACGGTCTGTCTGTTTGTGTGTCAGTGAGTGGAGTGCCTTAGAGAAGGAGATGGGAGACGGTCTGACTGTTTGTGTGTCAGTGAGTGGAGTGCCTTAGAGAAGGAGATGGGAGACGGTCTGACTGTTTGTGTGTCAGTGAGTGGAGTGCCTTAGAGAAGGAGATGGGAGACGGTCTGACTGTTTGTGTGACAGTGAGTGGAGTGCCTTAGAGAAGGAGATGGGAGACGGTCTGACTGTTTGTGTGACAGTGAGTGGAGTGCCTTAGAGAAGGAGATGGGAGACGGTCTGACTGTTTGTGTGTCAGTGAGTGGAGTGCCTTAGAGAAGGAGATGGGAGACGGTCTAACTGATCTGACTGTTTGTGTGTCAGTGAGTGGAGTGCCTTAGAGAAGGAGATGGGAGACGGTCTAACTGATCTGACTGTTTGTGTGTCAGTGAGTGGAGTGCATTAGAGAAGGAGATGGGAGACGGTCTAACTGATCTGACTGTTTGTGTGTCAGTGAGTGGAGTGCCTTAGAGAAGGAGATGGGAGACGGTCTAACTGTTTGTGTGTCAGTGAGTGGAGTGCCTTAGAGAAGGAGATGGGAGACGGTCTGACTGTTTGTGTGTCAGTGAGTGGAGTGCCTTAGAGAAGGAGATGGGAGACGGTCTGACTGATCTGACTGTTTGTGTGTCAGTGAGTGGAGTGCCTTAGAGAAGGAGATGGGAGACGGTCTAACTGATCTGACTGTTTGTGTGTCAGTGAGTGGAGTGCCTTAGAGAAGGAGATGGGAGACGGTCTAACTGATCTGACTGTTTGTGTGTCAGTGAGTGGAGTGCATTAGAGAAGGAGATGGGAGACGGTCTAACTGATCTGACTGTTTGTGTGTCAGTGAGTGGAGTGCCTTAGAGAAGGAGATGGGAGACGGTCTGACTGATCTGACTGTTTGTGTGACAGTGAGTGGAGTGCCTTAGAGAAGGAGATGGGAGACGGTCTAACTGATCTGACTGTTTGTGTGACAGTGAGTGGAGTGCCTTAGAGAAGGAGATGGGAGACGGTCTGACTGATCTGACTGTTTGTGTGACAGTGAGTGGAGTGCCTTAGAGAAGGAGATGGGAGACGGTCTAACTGATCTGACTGTTTGTGTGACAGTGAGTGGAGTGCCTTAGAGAAGGAGATGGGAGACGGTCTAACTGATCTGACTGTTTGTGTGTCAGTGAGTGGAGTGCCTTAGAGAAGGAGATGGGAGACGGTCTAACTGATCTGACTGTTTGTGTGTCAGTGAGTGGAGTGCCTTAGAGAAGGAGATGGGAGACGGTCTGACTGATCTGACTGTTTGTGTGTCAGTGAGTGGAGTGCCTTAGAGAAGGAGATGGGAGACGGTCTGACTGTTTGTGTGTCAGTGAGTGGAGTGCCTTAGAGAAGGAGATGGGAGACGGTCTGACTGATCTGACTGTTTGTGTGACAGTGAGTGGAGTGCCTTAGAGAAGGAGATGGGAGACGGTCTGACTGATCTAACTGTTTGTGTGACAGTGAGTGGAGTGCCTTAGAGAAGGAGATGGGAGACGGTCTAACTGATCTGACTGTTTGTGTGTCAGTGAGTGGAGTGCCTTAGAGAAGGAGATGGGAGACGGTCTAACTGATCTGACTGTTTGTGTGTCAGTGAGTGGAGTGCCTTAGAGAAGGAGATGGGAGACGGTCTAACTGATCTGACTGTTTGTGTGTCAGTGAGTGGAGTGCCTTAGAGAAGGAGATGGGAGACGGTCTAACTGATCTGACTGTTTGTGTGTCAGTGAGTGGAGTGCCTTAGAGAAGGAGATGGGAGACGGTCTAACTGATCTGACTGTTTGTGTGTCAGTGAGTGGAGTGCCTTAGAGAAGGAGATGGGAGACGGTCTAACTGATCTGACTGTTTGTGTGTCAGTGAGTGGAGTGCCTTAGAGAAGGAGATGGGAGACGGTCTAACTGATCTGACTGTTTGTGTGTCAGTGAGTGGAGTGCCTTAGAGAAGGAGATGGGAGACGGTCTGACTGATCTGACTGTTTGTGTGTCAGTGAGTGGAGTGCCTTAGAGAAGGAGATGGGAGACGGTCTGACTGTTTGTGTGACAGTGAGTGGAGCGCCTTAGAGAAGGAGATGGGAGACGGTCTGACTGATCTGACTGTTTGTGTGTCAGTGAGTGGAGTGCATTAGAGAAGGAGATGGGAGACGGTCTGACTGATCTGACTGTTTGTGTGTCAGTGAGTGGAGTGCCTTAGAGAAGGAGATGGGAGACGGTCTGACTGATCTGACTGTTTGTGTGTCAGTGAGTGGAGTGCCTTAGAGAAGGAGATGGGAGACGGTCTAACTGATCTGACTGTTTGTGTGACAGTGAGTGGAGTGCCTTAGAGAAGGAGATGGGAGACGGTCTAACTGATCTGACTGTTTGTGTGTCAGTGAGTGGAGTGCCTTAGAGAAGGAGATGGGAGACGGTCTGACTGTTTGTGTGACAGTGAGTGGAGTGCCTTAGAGAAGGAGATGGGAGACGGTCTAACTGATCTGACTGTTTGTGTGTCAGTGAGTGGAGTGCCTTAGAGAAGGAGATGGGAGACGGTCTAACTGATCTGACTGTTTGTGTGTCAGTGAGTGGAGTGCCTTAGAGAAGGAGATGGGAGACGGTCTGACTGTTTGTGTGACAGTGAGTGGAGTGCCTTAGAGAAGGAGATGGGAGACGGTCTGACTGATCTAACTGTTTGTGTGACAGTGAGTGGAGTGCCTTAGAGAAGGAGATGGGAGACGGTCTAACTGATCTGACTGTTTGTGTGTCAGTGAGTGGAGTGCCTTAGAGAAGGAGATGGGAGACGGTCTAACTGATCTGACTGTTTGTGTGTCAGTGAGTGGAGTGCCTTAGAGAAGGAGATGGGAGACGGTCTAACTGATCTGACTGTTTGTGTGTCAGTGAGTGGAGTGCCTTAGAGAAGGAGATGGGAGACGGTCTAACTGATCTGACTGTTTGTGTGTCAGTGAGTGGAGTGCCTTAGAGAAGGAGATGGGAGACGGTCTAACTGATCTGACTGTTTGTGTGTCAGTGAGTGGAGTGCCTTAGAGAAGGAGATGGGAGACGGTCTAACTGATCTGACTGTTTGTGTGTCAGTGAGTGGAGTGCCTTAGAGAAGGAGATGGGAGACGGTCTAACTGATCTGACTGTTTGTGTGTCAGTGAGTGGAGTGCCTTAGAGAAGGAGATGGGAGACGGTCTGACTGATCTGACTGTTTGTGTGTCAGTGAGTGGAGTGCCTTAGAGAAGGAGATGGGAGACGGTCTGACTGTTTGTGTGACAGTGAGTGGAGCGCCTTAGAGAAGGAGATGGGAGACGGTCTGACTGATCTGACTGTTTGTGTGTCAGTGAGTGGAGTGCATTAGAGAAGGAGATGGGAGACGGTCTGACTGATCTGACTGTTTGTGTGTCAGTGAGTGGAGTGCCTTAGAGAAGGAGATGGGAGACGGTCTGACTGATCTGACTGTTTGTGTGTCAGTGAGTGGAGTGCCTTAGAGAAGGAGATGGGAGACGGTCTAACTGATCTGACTGTTTGTGTGTCAGTGAGTGGAGTGCCTTAGAGAAGGAGATGGGAGACGGTCTAACTGATCTGACTGTTTGTGTGTCAGTGAGTGGAGTGCCTTAGAGAAGGAGATGGGAGACGGTCTGACTGTTTGTGTGACAGTGAGTGGAGTGCCTTAGAGAAGGAGATGGGAGACGGTCTGACTGATCTAACTGTTTGTGTGACAGTGAGTGGAGTGCCTTAGAGAAGGAGATGGGAGACGGTCTAACTGATCTGACTGTTTGTGTGTCAGTGAGTGGAGTGCCTTAGAGAAGGAGATGGGAGACGGTCTAACTGATCTGACTGTTTGTGTGTCAGTGAGTGGAGTGCCTTAGAGAAGGAGATGGGAGACGGTCTAACTGATCTGACTGTTTGTGTGTCAGTGAGTGGAGTGCCTTAGAGAAGGAGATGGGAGACGGTCTAACTGATCTGACTGTTTGTGTGTCAGTGAGTGGAGTGCCTTAGAGAAGGAGATGGGAGACGGTCTAACTGATCTGACTGTTTGTGTGTCAGTGAGTGGAGTGCCTTAGAGAAGGAGATGGGAGACGGTCTAACTGATCTGACTGTTTGTGTGTCAGTGAGTGGAGTGCCTTAGAGAAGGAGATGGGAGACGGTCTAACTGATCTGACTGTTTGTGTGTCAGTGAGTGGAGTGCCTTAGAGAAGGAGATGGGAGACGGTCTGACTGATCTGACTGTTTGTGTGTCAGTGAGTGGAGTGCCTTAGAGAAGGAGATGGGAGACGGTCTGACTGTTTGTGTGACAGTGAGTGGAGCGCCTTAGAGAAGGAGATGGGAGACGGTCTGACTGATCTGACTGTTTGTGTGTCAGTGAGTGGAGTGCATTAGAGAAGGAGATGGGAGACGGTCTGACTGATCTGACTGTTTGTGTGTCAGTGAGTGGAGTGCCTTAGAGAAGGAGATGGGAGACGGTCTGACTGATCTGACTGTTTGTGTGTCAGTGAGTGGAGTGCCTTAGAGAAGGAGATGGGAGACGGTCTAACTGATCTGACTGTTTGTGTGACAGTGAGTGGAGTGCCTTAGAGAAGGAGATGGGAGACGGTCTGACTGATCTGACTGTTTGTGTGACAGTGAGTGGAGTGCCTTAGAGAAGGAGATGGGAGACGGTCTGACTGATCTGACTGTTTGTGTGACAGTGAGTGGAGTGCCTTAGAGAAGGAGATGGGAGACGGTCTGACTGATCTGACTGTTTGTGTGACAGTGAGTGGAGTGCCTTAGAGAAGGAGATGGGAGACGGTCTACAGAGTGCTGGACACCATATGGATGCGTGAGTACTCTCCATCCGCCAACAGCTGTTTTATCTAACCTGTGCTGAGCCTGCTATTCTAATGTAGATTGCACACAACCTGCAATTTAGGAACCACAATGGAAAATAGGGAACACAATGGAAATAATTATATATTTTTTAACTGGCAAATAAAATCAGCCTGGTATTCTAATGCAGAGTGCACACATCAAGCAATTTAGGAACTACAATGAAAATAAGTATATATTTGTTTAACTGGCTAATAAAATCAATCAATCTGTCATTTTGTCCACAGCTATGCTGCGTCAGTAGATGATATCTTGGAGGAAGAGGAGCGCTACGCAGACCAACTGAAGGAATACCTTTTCTATGCCGAAGCCTTAAGGTTGGTCCTATTGCACATTATGGCTAATCAATCAATGAATCAACCAACCAATGAATCATATTTTGTGAAGGGATTCCAGAACCCTGTCCCCTTAGTCAGGTAAAGAGGGTAATGCACCAAGTAGAAGGTTCTGACAGTGTAAAAATATCTCCTCTAAACGGGCCTGCTACAACTTGTGTCCCAGGAAGTAATGCTGTATGATGTTGTGACATTGTATGGGCCTCCTGTAAAGCTGCTGCTGTCTGTTTCCTACAGGGCTGTGTGTAGGAAACACGAGCTGACCCAGTATGAGCTGGAGACGGCCTCCTCAGACCTCATCTCCAAGAAGCAGCAACGGGAGGAGCTGGCCACTGGGGTATTCAATTCAATACAACTTTATCGATACCCTCAGGGACAATGAAGAAAGCCGTAGGTTTAGGCGAAGGTCTAGTTTATCTACTGTTTGTATCCTGTTATAGGAAAACTAGAGGACTCCAACTGAGATGGTGATCTCTTGTAAGAGGCAAGCTCTTGTCTTTCCAATATTAGTACAGTATAGGTCTCAAGAGCATTGGCAAGGCCCAAGAGGTCTTGTTTGTCAAGTCCTCTCAGAATCTTTGACTACATGTATTTTTCAAACCCTTCTATATAAGGACATGTAAAGCCCTAGCCTGGTCCCATCTTTGACTTCATGTCTTCTTCAAACCCCTCTATATAAGGACATGTCCCAGACTCTACTGTAGTCCCAGACTCTACTGTAGTCCCAGACTCTACTGTAGTCCCAGACTCTACTGTAGTCCCAGGCTCTACTGTAGTCCCAGGCTCTACTGTAGTCCCAGACTCTACTGTAGCCAACTCTTCTATTGCATGCCATGCATGTTTGTCATGACAACAAACACAGAGAGGCCGAAGCATCAACAGACTGGACCAACAGCAGGCCTGTGGTGAATTCCATTTCAATTCAGAAAGTAAATCAAATTCCAATTCCACATTTTCCTCATTGAAAAGCATAGGAGAGAATCTGGCATTTCAGTGTACTTCTTGAATTGACAAGACCACCAGGCTAGTAATGCCCCTCCATTCTCTGTCTGTCCGTCCTCAGATGGTACGGACGTTCTCCTTCAAAGGAATGACCAACAAGCTGTTTGGTCAGGAGACACCAGAGCAGAGGGAGGCTAAACTCAGCCTACTAGAGGAGCAGATCGTCCAGGGAGAGGAGACGGTCACAGAGAAAACAGTGGAGTGCGAGTGAGTCCCTCATGTTAAACCATGCAGAAATACCTAGATAGATAGATGGATAGACCACATGCTGAAAACAACTCATTGATAAAGTATGTAATATAGTGTGTGTGTGTGTGTGTGTGTGTGTGTGTGTGTGTGTGTGTGTGTGTGTGTGTGTGTGTGTGTGTGTGTGTGTGTGCAGGGAGTACGTGAAGGGTGCGTGGGTGGACATGCAGCGCTTCAAGGAGCAGAAGGACAGGGATCTGAGGGAGGCTTTGATTGGCTACGCCGTCATGCAGATCAGCATGTGTAAGAAGGTGTGTCACACTCAGGTGGAAGTCTGGAAATGCTCCTATATCTATGAGGGTTATTTTCATTGGGCATCAAACGGACAAAAACTGACTCAAAGACAGAGGGACTACCTGGACTTGTCCAATAAGAAACTGTAATTTTCGTGTTGCTTTAAATACCACTCTCAGAGTTGTGTTCATTAGGCACCAAACTGAAGAACACGGACTGAAAGAGAGAGGGACTACCTGGACTTGTCCAATGAGAGACTTTTGTTTCAAAACGCGTTGCAACGGTGTGCCCTACTGAACACAACCCGCTTGTTATAAAGTCAAAGGCCAATGTTGTTAGGACCTAGTTCAATTTCTGTGTTTTATGTTCTCCTCTCTGTATAGGGCATTCAAGTGTGGACCAATGCTAAGGAATGTTTCCACAAGATGTAAGGGGGTCGGGCCGTGGGTCAGCGACGACGTCTATGGTACGAGTGCACAACAACTTCACCTTTTGACCTTCACATGGAAACAGAACCACTGTTGTCACGGCAACAAGCCCCAGCTGGCATAAAGTTACAGGGCTGCGTCTCAATACTCAGTCCAATACTGGCTGCGCTCCAGATAAAGTGGGGAGGTAAGGAAGCCTTTCAAGACATGAGATGCAGTCCAGGACTATATTTTATAATGAGATATAAGGCACAAACATATCCCCTTGTGTTGATTTATTAAGAGAACGTGTGTAGTATCAGCAGGATAAAGGTTGTTTATTAAGAGAACGTGTGTAGTATCAGCAGGATAAAGGTTGTTTATTAAGAGAACGTGTGTAGTATCAGCAGGATAAAGGTTGTTTATTAAGAGAACGTGTGTAGTATCAGCAGGATAAAGGTTGTTTATTACGAGAACGTGTGTAGTATCAGCAGGATTAAGGTTGTTTATTAAGAGAACGTGTGTAGTATCAGCAGGATAAAGGGTTGTTTATTAAGAGAACGTGTGTAGTATCAGCAGGATTAAGGTTTGTTTATTAAGAGAACGTGTGTAGTATCAGCAGGATAAAGGGTTGTTTAGGAAGAGAACGTGTGTAGTATCAGCAGGATAAAGGTTGTTTATTAAGAGAACGTGTGTAGTATCAGCAGGATAAAGGGTTGTTTAGTAAGAGAACGTGTGTAGTATCAGCAGGATAAAGGTTGTTTATTAAGAGAACGTGTGTAGTATCAGCAGGATAAAGGTTGTTTATTAAGAGAACGTGTGTAGTATCAGCAGGATAAAGGTTGTTTATTAAGAGAACGTGTGTAGTATCAGCAGGATAAAGGTTGTTTATTAAGAGAACGTGTGTAGTATCAGCAGGATAAAGGTTGTTTATTAAGAGAACGTGTGTAGTATCAGCAGGATAAAGGTTGTTTATTAAGAGAACGTGTGTAGTATCAGCAGGATAAAGGTTGTTTATTAAGAGAACGTGTGTAGTATCAGCAGGATAAAGGTTGTTTATTAAGAGAACGTGTGTAGTATCAGCAGGATAAAGGTTGTTTATTAAGAGAACGTGTGTAGTATCAGCAGGATAAAGGTTTGTTTATTAAGAGAACGTGTGTAGTATCAGCAGGATAAAGGTTTGTTTATTAAGAGAACGTGTGTAGTATCAGCAGGATAAAGGTTGTTTATTAAGAGAACGTGTGTAGTATCAGCAGGATAAAGGTTTGTTTATTAAGAGAACGTGTGTAGTATCAGCAGGATAAAGGTTGTTTATTAAGAGAACGTGTGTAGTATCAGCAGGATAAAGGTTGTTTATTAAGAGAACGTGTGTAGTATCAGCAGGATAAAGGTTGTTTATTAAGAGAACGTGTGTAGTATCAGCAGGATAAAGGTTTGTTTATTAAGAGAACGTGTGTAGTATCAGCAGGATAAAGGTTGTTTATTAAGAGAACGTGTGTAGTATCAGCAGGATAAAGGTTGTATGGTGAGAGTGTAGCACGTGGGGGATAAAGGTTGTATTGTGAGAGTGTAGCACGTGGGGGATAAAGGTTGTATGGTGAGAGTGTAGCACATGGGGGATAAAGGTTGTATGGTGAGAGTGTAGCACATGGGGGATAAAGGTTGTATGGTGAGAGTGTAGCACGTGGGGGATAAAGGTTGTATGGTGAGAGTGTAGCACTTGGGGGATAAAGGTTGTATGGTGAGAGTGTAGCACATGGGGGATAAAGGTTGTATGGTGAGAGTGTAGCACATGGGGGATAAAGGTTGTATGGTGAGAGTGTAGCACATGGGGGATAAAGGTTGTATGGTGAGAGTGTAGCACATGGGGGATAAAGGTTGTATGGTGAGAGTGTAGCACATGGGGGATAAAGGTTGTATGGTGAGAGTGTAGCACGTGGGGGATAAAGGTTGTATGGTGAGAGTGTAGCACTTGGGGGATAAAGGTTGTATGGTGAGAGTGTAGCACATGGGGGATAAAGGTTGTATGGTGAGAGTGTAGCACATGGGGGATAAAGGTTGTATGGTGAGAGTGTAGCACATGGGGGATAAAGGTTGTATGGTGAGAGTGTAGCACATGGGGGATAAAGGTTGTATGGTGAGAGTGTAGCACGTGGGGGATAAAGGTTGTATGGTGAGAGTGTAGCACGTGGGGGATAAAGGTTGTATGGTGAGAGTGTAGCACGTGGGGGATAAAGGTTGTATGGTGAGAGTGTAGCACGTGGGGGATAAAGGTTGTATGGTGAGAGTGTAGCACGTGGGGGATAAAGGTTGTATGGTGAGAGTGTAGCACGTGGGGGATAAAGGTTGTATGGTGAGAGTGTAGCACGTGGGGGATAAAGGTTGTATGGTGAGAGTGTAGCACGTGGAGGATAAAGGTTGTATGGTGAGAGTGTAGCACGTGGGGGATAAAGGTTGTATGGTGAGAGTGTAGCACGTGGGGGACGTGGGAAACTTACTCCTCAGCCTGAAGTGTCACCACTTGTGTAGCCGAATTGTCAACGCTTCAATGGCGCCGACTGGTAAGACGCTTCGGGACGGCGGTCACGTGTGCTAGCGAAGCAGATGTCCTGGGTTGGAGCATCCGTGTGAGCCGATCAGGAGGAAGCGGTACTCGCTAAGCAAGCAGCATGACGTCAGTTATCAGTATGCTGCTGTTACCTTGGTTTACCTCTGAACTGAACTGGAAAAGAAACTGAATCAACTGTCAAAGGACTTCTGGCCTTTTCTCTGCTTAAAGCACATGATATCATAATGTCTGGTATGTGAATATTGAATAAGATATTATTTCAGAAAATGTCAAGGTACATGTATATAAGAATATTATATACTTTGACGTGTCCATCTATGTAAATATATTAACAACAGTGAACACTAACCTGGTGTTTGTTGGTTGAATCCAAAGTATTAACTCACTAATTTAATCATGGTTTCTCAAAGAAAACATCTATTTCTACATTGTGACTCGCAGTAATAATGTGATTTAAGGTCAGATTTGATCATCATTCATGTACATTCTTATCCAAGTTGAACTGAGATAACAGTTATACTGCATTGTATATTCCGCTTTATGGTTTTAATAAAAATATTGTCTTCTACCATATTCCTACAGCTACGGTTCCTCAGGCTACCACACATTTTATGTTGGACCAGTATGATGTTGTGAGGGTATATGGAGACAGCAGGTTGAGATAAACCCACTATGATGGTATATGGAGACAGCAGGTTGAGATAAACCCACTATGATGGTATATGGAGACAGCAGGTTGAGGTAAACCCATTATGATGGTATATGGAGACAGCAGGTTGAGATAAACCCACTATGATGGTATATGGAGACAGCAGGTTGAGATAAACCCACTATGATGGTATATGGAGACAGCAGGTTGAGGTAAAACCACTATGATGGTATATGGAGACAGCAGGTTGAGGTAAACCCACTATGATGGTATATGGAGACAGTAGGTTGAGGTTGACCCACTATGATGGTATATGGAGACAGTAGGTTGAGGTAAACCCACTATGATGTTATATGGAGACAGCAGGTTGAGGTTGACCCACTATGATGGTATATGGAGACAGCAGGTTGAGGTAAACCCACTATGATGGTATATGTAGACAGCAGGTTGAGGCTGACCCACTGTTCACCTCTTTGTTTAGGGCCCTGGGCTGTTCACCTCTTTGTTTAGGGCCATATGGGTTGGTCCATTTTTAGCCCAGTGAGCCTGTCTAACTTTTTTTTCTTCTCGCAAAATGATCATTATTTGGTTAATAATGGGGGCATCAAGGAAAAAAAGAGTGTCGGTGTGGTGGTATCGAGGGAAAAAATGGTGTTACAAATGTCTGAAGAATGTTTGAAGAAGACGTGAGTAAGAGTTGAGTTAGTGGACAGGTATGGTCTGTGTACCTCAACGCAGGAAGCTTATCAAATATGGTGGAAAAAATGGTCACAGTTCCAGTCTGCTTAAGGGGTGGCTCTCCCATAGGCACCAATGCATTAGCAGCTGGGTCTGGTCTGCTTAGTTCACTGACTGTATATGAGCTTACCTTCTCCAGCTTCTGACCTCTGACCGGCACTGTTGAAGTCTTTAACCAAAGAGAGCCCTTCCTTTCATCAACTCCAAACAGGAAATTGTCTCAGAGTATCCTTTCTACTGCCATCTGTGGGTGGTTGTGTGGTAGTTTTATCTGAACTACAGTAAATGCCCTCTAAACTTACATTTAGTTGACAGTTAGTTCAAGATATTACAAGAGAAGGAAAAAACTAGGGACGGAAAATAAATAACATTGTGTACAACAATATCCATTTATTCTTTAAATGTTTCATAAATACTTTGATATAGCTATATTTTAGAATAGATTGAGAACACAGGACAAGACAATAATTTGAAATAAATATCTTAAGTATATAATACGATATATTTCAGAGTCACACAGAGGAAAAAATATATGTCGATGGAACAATGATTGAATATGAGGCTAATCTTCACGTGAACAAATGTTGATGTTAATATATATTTGGAGAAATAAAATATCAAAATATAATATATGTATCTAGGCCATAATGTGTCACTTCCACTTTCCACCTGAGGAGTCTGGTGGGAGGAGCTATAGGAGGACAGGCTCATTGTAATGGAATCAATGGAACGGAGTCAAACATGGTTCCATTCCAGCCATTACAATGAGCCTGTCTTCCTATAGCTCCTTCCACCAGCCTCCACTGCTAATCACCCCTGGGGGCCCTGCATTTGACACACACACACACTTCTGAATATGTCACAGCTCCACCATACAGCATTTTATCTTTATTTAACTAGGCAAGTCAGTTAAGAACAAATTCCTATTTTCAATGATGGCTTAGGAACAGTGGGTTAACTGCCTTGTTCAGGGGCAGAACGACAGATTTTTACCTTGTCAGCTCAGGGATTCGATCTTACAACTTTTCAGTTACTTGTCCAACGCTCTAACCACTAGGCTACCTGCCGCCCCTAGCGTGTGGATAGGACTTTGAGGTAAACTTCCTAGTTTATGGAAAGGTTATCCCCAGAGCCAGAACAACACAGATCCAGCTATCCTCCATAACATGTAAGAAATAGAACTAAACAAACTAGAAACATATTTCATTGCGACGAACATCATCAATTAACAAATTGGCCACAGAATATTACGCTGTTAGCTATGAGTTGGCAATCATCTAAAAAGATCATTTTCTGATTATGTTTAAAGCAATACAGTGTGCTTACCGGTACTACAAATTGCAATTGACAATGCAATAGAACTAGGGTCTCCAAATTCTGGTAACTTTCCTCAAACTCCTGATATACTAGTTGGACAGCAGGTTGAGTTAAACCCACTATGATGGTATATGGAGACAGCAGGTTGAGATAAACCCACTATGATGGTATATGGAGACAGCAGGTTGAGATAAACCCACTATGATGGTATATGTAGACAGCAGGTTGAGGTAAACCCACTATGATGGTATATGGAGACAGCAGGTTGAGGTAAACCCACTATGATGGTATATGTAGACAGTAGGTTGAGGTAAACCCACTATGAGGGTATATGGAGACAGCAGGTTGAGGTAAACCCACTATGATGTTATATGGAGACAGCAGGTTGAGGTAAACCCACTATGATGGTATATGGAGACAGCAGGTTGAGGTATACCCACTATGAGGGTATATGGAGACAGCAGGTTGAGGTAAACCCACTATGATGGTATATGGAGACAGTAGGTTGAGGTAAACCCACTATGAGGGTATATGGAGACAGCAGGTTGAGGTAAACCCACTATGATGGTATATGGAGACAGTAGGTTGAGGTAAACCCACTATGATGGTATATGGAGACAGCAGGTTGAGGTAAACCCACTATGATGGTATATGGAGACAGCAGGTTGAGATAAACCCACTATGATGGTATATGGAGACAGCAGGTTGAGGTAAAACCACTATGATGGTATATGGAGACAGCAGGTTGAGGTAAACCCACTATGATGGTATATGGAGACAGCAGGTTGAGGTAAACCCACTATGATGGTATATGGAGACAGCAGGTTGAGGTATACCCACTATGATGGTATATGGAGACAGCAGGTTGAGGTAAAACCACTATGATGGTATATGGAGACAGTAGGTTGAGGTAAACCCACTATGATGGTATATGGAGACAGTAGGTTGAGATAAACCCACTATGATGGTAATAAACAAGAAATCCAGAATCCTCCAACCAAGATTTCTGGAAAAGCTGGTTATTTTGGAAAAGTTACAGACATTTTGCAATCCTAAATAGATCTCTCATCCAAAACAGTTCCAGTTTGAAGTAGAGCACTTCAACAGTGCATTACATGGGACAAACTGCAGAATGCAGATGACTTTGGAATGTATGGCAAGTTTGATGAATAAGTCTCCATGCCAACCTCCCAGAAAGCATCTGCACAAGGACAGCTCAGCAGCAGAGAGCATTGGCACTACACACACGGACAGACACTGACCGTTAGCACTGACAAGACAACACACGTCCACAGGGACACCCGAATATGTCACCTACAGTATCATTGGCTTATACAGTATAATAGACTGTTGTACTATCCCCGTGGGTTCTAGAATGAACTATAGTGATACTATCATTGAAATAGAATCCCCTCTAACGATATGGGCACTATAGATCTGATAACCCCTCTAACGATATGGGCACTATAGATCTGATAACCCCTCTAACGATATGGCACTATAGATCTGATAACCCCTCTAACAATATGGGCACTATAGATCTGATAACCCCTCTAACGATATGGCACTATAGATCTGATAACCCCTCTAACGATATGGGCACTATAGATCTGATAACCCCTCTAACGATATGGGCACTATAGATCTGATAACCCCTCTAACGATATGGCACTATAGATCTGATAACCCCTCTAACAATATGGGCACTATAGATCTGATAACCAGCCTCCTCTGTGGGAACTACACAGCAGTACATTTAGATCACACACAGAAGCAGACACAGCTATGAGACCGACTCACAGTGCAATGGTCATATGTGCATTATGGCACCTATTTATATCACTACTAACGCTTCTGCACTGATGCCGTCAAACAGGAGGAAATGGTAGAAGATATTCAGGAAAAGCCCAGTTCTTCCTTTCACATATAACTGAGTGTACAAACCATTAGGAACACCTGCTCTGTCCATGACATAGACTGACCAGGTGAATCCAGGTGAAAGCTATGATCCCTCATAAATCCACTTCAGTCAGTGTAGATGAAGGGGAGGAGACAGGTTAAAGAATGATTTTTAATCCTTGAGACAATTGAGACATGGCTTGTGTATGTGTGCCATTCAGAGGGTAAATGGGCAAGACTAATGATTTAAGTGCCTTTCAAGGGGATATGGTAGTAAGTGCCAGGCGTACCGGTTTGTGTCAAGAACTGCAACGTTTCTGGGTTTTTCACGCCCAACAGTTTCCCATGTGTATCAAGAATGGTCCACCACCCAAAGGACATCCAGCCAACTTGATACAACTGTGGGAAGGATTGGAGTCAACATGGGCCAGCATCCCTGTGTGGAACGCTTTCCACAACTTTCAGAGTCCATGACTCGACGAATTGAAGCTGTTTTGAGGGGAAAAGGAGATGCAACTCAATATGAGGAAGTTGTTTTGAGGGGAAAAGGAGATGCAACTCAATATGAGGAAGCTGTTATGAGGAAGTTGTTCCTAATGTTTTTACAGTTTAGTTCATAACTACATCCTCTTTTCACTGATCTGGTGCAAAACCAACATTAACCAGAAGATAGTAGGCTGCAGCACACCCATCTCAGGTTTGGACTCTACCAAGCCCCATGGCACATAAGGGGACCTCAGTCAGGGAACAGACCATTATCAAGGAGCTGGAGGGGTCCTCCCAGTTCTCTAGTTTAAGGCATACGTTGAACAAGGAGGTATCCTAACTGCTACAACTCAGAATCAGGGATCTTGTTGGCATAATGTTTTGAGTACTAGAAACCTTTCTTCAAGACAATGAAAACGCAACAATAAAAAGCAGCATTGTAAACTCCATGACATTACTGGGACATACTAATAATACTTCGGTGCCCATAAGCAGTTACCTATTCTTTATGCATGATGCTTTCAGAACAACAGAAGGGCCGTATTACTTTGGAGGCTATTCAAAACGAAACATGAATTTGGTTACACATAAAACAACATCCATCCACTGGGCCAAAACTGGTTGTCACTAGAACTCCATGAGCCAAGTAAAGCCTCCCCGGCCAAACCCTCCCCTAACCCAGACAACGCTGGGCCAATTGTGCGCCCACCTATGGGACTCCCACGGCCGGTTGTGACACAGCCTGGGATTGAACCCGGGTCTGTATTGATGCCTCAAGCACTGCTATGCAGTGCCCTAGACCGCAGTCCCACCTGGGAGGCCACTAATATATTATCCTAATAACAAACATACTATGCCTCTCTGCAATACTTTGACAATTATATATATTAAATATTTCTTTAAAATAGTCTTCAGGATTAAATATAATACATTTCATAATATTATAATATCATAGCTAATATACATTTAATTTCTCTAGTCAACAGTTTACCCTTCAGCAGCTTCACTGTAAACAGTTCTTGAGAGGTGACACGGTCAACCTATAGGTAAACAGATGTCTGTTTGTAGCAGCCAATGGCTGGAAACATCTCCCTTCTCTTGTGATCTACCTAGCAACAGTAACAGTCCCACTTGATCACCTGTTGGACACCGTGGATTAATCCACCCTGACGTGTGAAGAAGGCATGTTGATTCTGCATTTGATTTGAATACTTTGTTATGAGATGGGTTGAAATGTCCGAGGTGAGGGTACCAGGGTACTGGTACTGTAGACATAGTGAAGTATGGATTTCATCTTGGTGCTCTAACAGGACAGAAGAGAGCAGAGAGAGAAGGGGAGAGAGGGGCAGGGGAGTGGGCAAGAGGAGAACACTAACAGGTATTGGTCCTTGGCCCTGTTCTAATACTCTAAAGATGCATCTTTTCTCCCTTCTTTTCTTGAGGTAATCACTAATCTAACGTGATTGGATAGGTGAGAGCAAGGATTCTACTGCACTGATTTCACCAGTCATTTTATGTCAGATCAGATCAAGGAAGGGAGGATGCATTTTTATTTTTAGAGTATTCCAACAGGTTCCTCATTTTTCAAGTGCCCTCTGACCTCTGTTGGCTAGAAGGACACAGAGTTATCAGGCAGCTCAATGTCTAAACACAGACTCCAAAGATATAGAAGGGGACCGACACAGAGAAGCTACCCTGCCAGGGTCATAACTAGGACCAGGAGTTTCCCCAGCCGGACCATGTGATATAACCTAAAGGGTCAAAACTCCGGGCCCTAGTTATAGCCTACGTCTGTAGTTTAGAGCCTTGTAACTAGGGCCAGGACTTTTTCCTAGTGCGGTCACGCAAGTTCAGTCAGGCAAAAACTCCTGGCCCTAGTTATAACGTTACGTTACGAGTTTTGTTACTGAAATGTTAACAAAACGTTACTGAAACGTTACAGGGACGCTTCTCAGACGTGGGACTCATCCAGGTCCAGGTCGACTGGGGAGATGGGGAGGGGGGAGCGGCGGGGGGGCAGGGCGTGGGAGTGGCGGGGGGGCAGGGCGGGCGAGCGGCGGGGGGAGAGCAGGGGGGCGAGCAGGGGGTTCTCTGTGCCCCCATTGTCCTCTGAAATGTGGAGTAGGGTGTCTGCGTTCCTCCCCAGCAGGGCAGTCGTGTCCTCGTCCTCGGGGCTCTCGGGGGTCTGATGGGAGGACGGACCAGGATGGAAGAGGTGGGTGGGGGGAGCGGGGGGTTGGATCCCCAGGATCGGCAGAGGGGGGAGGGGAGAACAGGTGCGAGAGATGGGGAGAGGTGGAGGAGGGAGAGGAGAGCAGGAGGAGGGTGGGGTGGGGGTGGAGGCGCGGGAGATGGAGGGCCGAGGAGAGAGGCTGCTGCGGAGGCCCCACTGTTCTCGTTTCTCCTTGCTCTCCATCGATAACTAGAACCAGGAAACAAGTGGGAGAAGAGTGATATTTCAAAGACTTACTTAGTCCATGCTCTGTTAAATATAGAGAACTCACATTCATTCCCATCTCTCCCATTCTTCACTCTCTGTCTCTTCTGTAATGAGTGATGACTTAAATGAATAATCCTCTCAAAACTAAAAATGAATATGATTTACAGGGTTAAATAACACTAATATGGGAGCAAAACATTAAGTGAATAAATGTGTAATTTTGTCGTTTTAATAAGGTTGGTAGCAACATGTGAAAATTGTTGTGGAAATCTTGCACCTCAAGCCGACTACAAAACCCATAACGCAATGATCTCTCGCTGGGCTTTTTACAGTCTATGCTAGGTAGCTAGCTAGCAAACGTAGCTACACACAGTAATACCAAAGTCATTGTCAGCGTGTGAAGTAGCTAGCTAGCTGAAAAAGTCTACAATCTCACCATGTCCAACCCATTCATTATATTTATATGGTTTCACCTGCAGATTGTCTACCTCGAGGAGTGGAGGGTCTTAAATTGCTATGGCTACGGCCCTTTCCCATGCTTTCCCACCAGGGCAGAACAAATGCCCCCTCTCATTGAAGCCACGGAGGTTCAAGGCCGACCGCAGTACTGCAGGCACTGTTAGCAGAAAACAGGATCCCCCATTATAATGAATGGGAAAATTGCGATCTTCGTGGTCAATCTTCATGTAAATAAAAAATTGTTTAGAAGACAGTCATGGTACCAATAATTGTTTCTAATATACCAGATGTATGTGCTCTAACCGATTATTTCAAAATCGCACACAGAAGAAGTTCTGAGAATAATTGAGTTGCTAATGGCAGCATGCAGTACCCTGTTCGGCCTTCTACTGGAGTTAATCAATGAGAGTGGGCAGCACTGAGTTAACTAGCAACATCACTTCCTGGTGTAGCATGTTGTCTCCATGAGAAGCCATCTTAGGAGGTCCATTGCAGCCGTTTTTATCTCAATATCAAATCATTTCTGTGTAAAAATGAAGAACCTTGCTGTGAATGTTTTCAATTAAAATGGTCAAAAGGTAACAAAAATAGCTTCTTTGCAAAGAGACATTTCTATAGCAAGAATTTTGCTAGGACTGCCTGGGAGCGGTCTGAGTGGGGAGGGGACATCTGAAAACTAGATATTATTGGCAGAGGTTTGGAACTCTTTCTTATTGATGTCAACAGGCAGGCCAAAACTCCATCCCACCGAAACAGGAAGACATGTCAGCTGGTCTTTTCAAACAGCTCTTACAGTAAAAGGGCATTATCAACATTTTCACAATTTCACAGTATTATTCCAACCTCAGTGTGGAAATAGATATAAAACACATTTTTGACTGTACTGGGCCTCTAACCAACTTCATTTGGCTTCAATGCGGTATTGAGTCTTCACATAGAAATTAATGGTGTGACGTGATCAATGGCGTTGTCTTGTCATATACCCTTCATTATTCACCACAGAAACAGACACAGGCCAGGGCGAGGAGGGAGAGGAGAAACGGGCATTGCCCGATGATGGTAGTTGAAGAAGAAACTGAGTTGAACACTATTACACTATTTAGTTTCAAGTATCCCCATACCATATCCCCATACCATCTATTGGCTGATTTGGCGATATGGAGTGCAGCTAGTTGTTTTAAAAACTTTATGAAATGTGATATTCCTTATCTCAGCGACGAGAACCTTACCGTGATGACGCGATACAACATGATAAAATAACATTTCCCAGACAAACCACATAGAAGTTAAATAATCAAGTAGTTATTTTACCCACTTATAGAGCACCACATTGAGAGGAGTTTCATGAGTTTCATGTCTGGAGTGGATTATCACTTTAAGCCTAATATACACCCTAGGAACGTACAAAATGCAGGCTATGCAAAATGGCCGTTCTGCGTACCTTCTTACCAAGTAAACATGATACAAACTACAGAAGCCTGTGAGAATCAACAATGTCATAAAATATCCTTACTCCCCCAGTCGTACCTGTTTCTTGGCAGGGCTGTGGAGGTCAGCTTTGACGGTGGCCGAGGATGAGGCCCCAGGGGCAGCAGGGGGAGTGATTGGAGGGGCCGGGCTGGCCTTCCTGCCCTCTGGGTGCGCATTGGCGCCACCTGGGTCGGGGGACTTTCCCTGAGCCTGCTGGCCCTCCGTGAAGGTGACCACCCTTTTCTGGTCCCACCCGTGGGTTGCTGAGGAGACATCACAGTCATCACATACACAGTCCATCACAGCGCCACCTTGGGGACTAGCGGACACACTACCAGGGGCAGGGGGGGAGGAGTGGAGGGGGCGGGAGCGGGAGCGAGGGGGGATGCAAGACAGACATGCAGAGCAACGTATCAGGTGAGAGGTTTCAGAGAGAGGGCGTTGTTACGTTGCAAGAGGAGAGGGGGGAGTATAGGTGTCTCACCTTCGCAGTCCAATAAAGTTTCTTTATTTCGAATCGAAACAAAGGCATAAACAGAACACAGAATGAACAGAGTCAGTTATTGGGGTCGGAGGTGACAGGGGATAAAGACACATTGGAACAGAGACAACGGTTGTGAATGAGGAGGATCGGTACATGTCAGTTCAAGTCAACACAGTTGGAGGAGTCAGATTATCAGAGATACGTTCATGAGCAAATACTGAGTATTAATAGTTAATATCACAAGGTCTGAATGTGAACTGCAGTGTGCTTGATCTGAAGTGTAGGGCAAGGTTGCTATAGTTACACAATCTCTCTCACACAACAGACACACACACACACAACAGACACACACACAGTTACCCAGAGGTCTGTTCTTGGGCTGGATGCTCCTGCGGGTGGTGGAGAGTCGGGCTCCAGAGCGACCTGGTCCTCGCGCCTCACTCTTCGGAAGAGACAGCAGGGGGCGTCGCAACTGCATTGAAATATCAATTAACCCAATCCACATATAATTTCCACTGTGAATGTCAATAAGGATAGCCTCTTCATCATTATCCACAATTAGGGACATCGTTTTCCCTGACCATGTGACAAGACCAGGGCTGCGTTCAGTATGCAAAAAAATATAGTGGAACATTCAATGAAAGGGAAACGGTGCTGTACTGAACGACCCGGGAAACGGGGAGGGGTTGTGTGTTCAAAATGCACTGCTGCCCTTTAAATACATCACTCATTGCTTCAGCCACACCCCGCCACACACACCAAATGGAAAAAACGTATAAACCAGGGTTAATTGAAGTCAGTCAATTCGGGTAGTAAACTGAAATTCCAATTCAATAATTGAGAACAATGCATTTAAAAAACAAATATTTTCTCAATAAACTTAAAAGGAGCTATTTATTTAAAAAGTCTAAGTTCCACCTTTAAGACTACTCTCACCTGTCTCAGTCCTCTATTGCGTCCCAGCGGAGGTTGGTTCAAGAGGTTCTGCTGTCCTGGTTCACTCTGCACACTGGCCACCCTACACAACCCAACCAGACAGACAGACAGAGAGACAGACAGAGAGACACAGAGACAGACAGACAAACATGCAGAGACAGCGAAACAGACAGACAAAGAGACAGACATGCAGACATGCAGAGACACAGAGACAGACAGAGACAGACAGATAGACATGCAGAGACAGACAGACAAAACCAATCAGTACAACACAGAGGTAGTGCTTCTCCTAATGAACTCTCTCTCTCTTTCACTGAGACACATAGGAGAGTCAAGAGGACGTGTGTCTGTCCACTGCTCCTTCCATTCTTCCCATCTCTCCCCAATCACTCCACTGCACACCACACCGACACACCCACCAATCAAGGACACCCAATCACAGCACAAGAATACACCAAAACACAAAGGGGGTTATGAGGTCTGGAGTGATCTGTGTTCTTATGTAGACAGGTCGTACCATATTACCAGTGCACTGAACTAGAACATGAACCTATCTGGTAACGTTAGACTTCTTGATAAGATAAATGCAATCATTTCATTGATTGATTGCCACTCCAGTACCCCATGCCCCACAGATTGGTATCCTGGAGAGGACGTCCAATTTGAACAGTGAAAAGCCTGAAACAGTATGAAGACCATGATGGCACCGATGGACTGAGCTTGCTGAGACACATTACCACTGGCTCCCCAGCATCCTCACACCGCCCAGGGACTTAAAGGGTTAAAGAGGCAACAGCGGATGACTTGAGATGGGTGGGTGGATCAGTGTGGGAGCTACGAGGGGGAACAAGAGACTACGTTACATTAGACCTATACGAAGAGGAAGGGTGATAGACCAACGGCGGTTTTGATTGGATGAGATAATGAGTGAGGAAAACGAAGAAGTCAGAGGAGGCCGTCCGACTGGCCGAGCCTCCCCCAAACTGCACACAGAGAGACGCAGAGAGACGCAACACACAGGGGGGCTGTGACGTGACACTGTACCTAGACAGGTTACCCTCTTCCAGTCCTTGAGACTCATCTAGCACATTGGGTTCACTGCAGAGGAGGGGGCAGGAAGGGGAAAAGGGGTTTAGGAGAGAGGAGAGCATGCTGCCCAATGTCCAAGGCCCTCCTCGGATGGGTCTCCTATAGCACGGTAGCTGGATCAGCTTGTCAGGGAACTTTCCATTGATCTAGGGCCCTGCTTGAATACTCTAAATACGCATCCATCCTCCCTTACTTGAAAGAAATCCTTGCAGGAAGGGTGTGTTTTATTCAAACAAAATCAATACAATTTTATTTGTCACATGCGTATGAATACAACAGTTGTAGACCTTACTGTGAAATGCTTACTTACAAGCCTTAACCAACAATGCGTTTTAAGAAAAATACCATAATAAAAAGTATGGAATAAAGTAACAAATAATAAAAAATAACAATAGCGAGGCTATATACAGGGGGTACCGGTACAGAGTCAATGTGGAGGCTATATACAGGGGGTACCGGTACAGAGTCAATGTGGAGGCTATATACAGGGGGTACCGGTACAGAGTCAATGTGGAGGCTATATACAGGGGTACCGGTACAGAGTCAATGTGGAGGCTATATACAGGGGGTACCGGTACAGAGTCAATGTGGGCTATATACAGGGGGTACCGGTACAGAGTCAATGTGGAGGCTATATACAGGGGGTACCGGTACAGAGTCAATGTGGAGGCTATATACAGGGGTACCGGTACAGAGTCAATGTGCGGGGGCACCGGTTAGTCGAGGTAATTGAGGTAATATGTACATGTAGAGTTATTAAAGGGACTATGCATAGATAATAACACAGCCAATCTCTCTGCTAAAACAACTATGACTTGTAGCACTCCTCACTTCCTGTCTGTTCATCTAGCATGCTGTTCTCCAGAAAAGGGTACACAAATAAACAGAAATAAACAGCTTGAAACAACACAAATAGTATGACTGTGATTATGTCTTCTGAAGTGACAGTGTTTTACATGTACTGAACGAGGTGACGTGTGGACAGTCATAGTGTAATCCAGTGTTGAGGAGTGAGGTGATGTGTTGACAGTCATAGTGTAATCCAGTGTTGAGGAGTGAGGTGATGTGTGGACAGTCATAGTGTAATCCAGTGTTGAGGAGTGAGGTGATGTTGACAGTCATATTGTAATCCAGTGTTGAGGAGTGAGGTGATGTGTGGACAGTCATAGTGTAATCAGTGTTGAGGAGT